>NW_027590264.1:182500-185000 GCF_964213995.1 Mustelus asterias | reverse complement strand
CATACACTCTCTGTCACACACACACTCTCTCTCTCACACACACTCTCTCTCTCACACATACACTCTCTGTCACACACACACTCTCTCTCTCACACACACTCTCTCTCACACACACACTTTGTCTCACACACACTCTCTCTCGCACATATACACTCTCTCTCAAACATATACTCTCTCTCACGCACACACTCTCTCTCACGCACACACTCTCTCTCTCACACACACACTCTCTCTCACACACACACTCTCTCTCTCACACACACTCTTGCTCACCCGCACACTCTTTCTCACACACACTCTCTCTCACGCACACACTCTCTCTCTCGCACACACTCACTCTCTCACACACATTCTCTCTCACACACACACTTTCTCACACACTCTCTCTCACACACACACTTCCTCACACACTCTCTCTCTCTCGCACACACTCTCTCTCACACACACACACTTTCTCACACACTCTCTCGCACACACTCTCTCACACACATTCTCTCTCTCACACACATTCTCTCTCTCACACACATTCTCTCTCTCACACACACACCTTCTCACACACTCTCTCTCTCGCATACACTCTCTCTCACACACACACACTCTCTCACACACACACACACACACACACACACAAGAGGGGCAAAATGTAGAGAAACATTTGAGCTGTATCTAACCCCGTGCTGTACCTGTCCTGGGACTGCTGATGGGGACAGTGTACAGTGAGCTTTACTCTGTATCTAACCCCGTGCTGTATCTGTCCTGGGTGTGTTGGATGGGGACAGTGTAGAGGGAGCTTTACTCTGTATCGAACTCTGTGCTGTGTCTGTCCTGGGAGTGTTTGATGGGAACAGTGTAGAGAGAGCTTTACTCTGTGTCGAACTCTGTGCTGTACCTGTACCTTTCCTGTGAGTGTTTGATGGGAACAGTGTCGAGGGAGCTTTAGTTTACATCTAATCCCGTGATTCAGTTACTGATAGACTGCAGAGGAAGATCAGGTCACACACATGCTCTCCTTACACACTCTCACACACACACACATGCTCTCTCTGTCTCTCACACACACATACACTATCTCTTACGCACTCTCTCACTCACACACATGCTCTTTCTCTCTGTCACACACACTCTTTCTCTCTCTCACACACACTTTCTCTCTCACACACATTCTCTCACACACACTTTCCCTCTCTCACACACTTTCTCTCTCACACACACTTTCCCTCTCACACACACTTTCTCTCTCACACACACTTTCTCTCTCACACACACTTTCCCTCTCACACACACTTCCTCTCTCACACACACTTTCACGCACACACACTCTCACCCATGCATTCTCTCCAACTGACACACTCTCACACACATGCACTCAGTTTCTCACACACACATACACTCACTCTCTCACACACATACACACACTCTCTCACACACATACACTCTCTCTCTCACACATACACTCTCTGTCACACACACACTCTCTCTCTCACACACACTCTCTCTCACACACACACTTTGTCTCACACACACTCTCTCTCGCACATATACACTCTCTCTCAAACATATACTCTCTCTCACGCACACACTCTCTCTCACGCACACACTCTCTCTCTCACACACACACTCTCTCTCACACACACACTCTCTCTCTCACACACACTCTTGCTCACCCGCACACTCTTTCTCACACACACTCTCTCTCACGCACACACTCTCTCTCTCGCACACACTCACTCTCTCACACACATTCTCTCTCACACACACACTTTCTCACACACTCTCTCTCACACACACACTTCCTCACACACTCTCTCTCTCTCGCACACACTCTCTCTCACACACACACACTTTCTCACACACTCTCTCGCACACACTCTCTCACACACATTCTCTCTCTCACACACATTCTCTCTCTCACACACATTCTCTCTCTCACACACACACCTTCTCACACACTCTCTCTCTCGCATACACTCTCTCTCACACACACACACTCTCTCACACACACACACACACACACACACACAAGAGGGGCAAAATGTAGAGAAACATTTGAGCTGTATCTAACCCCGTGCTGTACCTGTCCTGGGACTGCTGATGGGGACAGTGTACAGTGAGCTTTACTCTGTATCTAACCCCGTGCTGTATCTGTCCTGGGTGTGTTGGATGGGGACAGTGTCGAGGGAGCTTTACTCTGTATCGAACTCTGTGCTGTGTCTGTCCTGGGAGTGTTTGATGGGAACAGTGTCGAGAGAGCTTTACTCTGTATCGAACTCTGTGCTGTACCTGTACCTTTCCTGGGAGTGTTTGATGGGAACAGTGTCGATGGAGCTTTACTTTGCATCTAATCCCGTGATTCAGTTACTGATGGACTGCAGAGGAAGATCAGGTCACACACACGCTCTCCTTACACACTCTGAGACACACACACACACATACACACACACACACACACACACACACACACACACATGCTCTCTCTGTCTCTCACACACACATACACTAT
>NW_027590264.1:157500-180000 GCF_964213995.1 Mustelus asterias | reverse complement strand
GTATTTGTCCTGGGTGTGTTTAATGGGGACAGTGTCGAGGGAGCTATACTCTGTACCTAACCCTGTGCTGTACCTGTCCTGGGAGTGTTTGATGGGGACAGGACTTGGGGGACATTGGATTTTAGACAATGTTTAGGGTTTTAGACTTTTCGGAGTGAAATTCAGGAACACTTTGCCACACCAGGTGTGATATTAGTTTGGAACTACCTTCTATAATTCACAGTTGATGCTCAGTCACTTATTAATGTTCAAACCCGAAGTTGATAGATGGTATTTTACACACAGGAGAAGCAATTTAAAATCAATGGGCCAATGTTAAAATACTTGCAGGAACAGAGAGACCTGGGCTTTCAGTTCATTTTTACATCTTAAAGATTCAACCTGGGGCTCAGAATCTGTCAGTTGAATCTACTTTTCCTGTCCCGAAAACGTGTCAACAATTGTGTTGGGGAATGTGACAAAAGGTGACATTCCTGCATCCTGCACAGTGGGGTTGGGAGGTTGTTTGAATGGAGATTCAGAAAGTGTCAATTAGATTGTGTCTCTTTGCAGAAGTTGAGTATTTCACAGGAGATGCCTTGAGATAAAGGAAAGTTTTACCAATGTCTGCGTAACTTTCAAAGTCTCCAGACGCATGAAGGGGGCAGAGATTTTGTAATATTCAGAGCAGGAGATGGGGGACAATCACAGAATTGAAGATGTGAGGCCATCTCTTGTTTCTGAATGTCAATCTGTAGCTTTTAAACTTTAGTCCGAGGCTAATCATTCCAAGTTTGCAATCCCACACTTTGCTGTTGTTAATTTTGAGTTGTAAATTTTCTGAAATTGATTCTGTAATAAAAATCCCTGCAGGATGCAATGATTCCCGTTCTGTCTGCTGCTGCAAAGCCCCAGTTTGTGTCTCAGTTTCACTCTTTATCAACCACTTAAGATCCAAGAGCCAGAGAGTTCCAACACTGCAGAATGAGGCCATTCAGCCCAACAAGCCTGCCCCGACAATAATCCCACCCAGGCCCGAATCCCCCTGACACGAAGGGGCAATTTTGCAAACGTGCAAACTCCACACAGACAGTCACTCGAGGCGGGGAATCGAACCCAGATCCCTGGCGCTGTGAGTCAGCAGTGCTAACCACTGTGCCACCGTGTCGCCCGGTGATGAGACAGAACGTTTGCCAAAGTGCACAGAAATAGGCAGCATTGTCAGCATTTTAGCTGGAAGCTTCAAATGACAAAGGGATCTTAATAGTAGAGTCACAGAATCCCTGCAGTGCAGAAGGAGACCATTCAGCCCATCGAGTCTGTACTGACTCTCTGACACAGTATCTTACCAAGGCCCTTGACCCAGCCCTATCCCCGTAACCCCACACATTTACCTTAATCCACCGAACCAACACAGCTTTGGACAGGAAACGGCAATTTACTGTGTCCCATCCACAAATTTGGAAAATACTGGGATGGATTGAGAAATGGTTTCCGGGCAGAAAACAGAGCTCAGATACAAATGGGCCCTTTGGCCCAACTTTTCCCTGCCACCCAGTTTTTACCATTAAGCTCGTATCAAATGCCTTGCGTTTGGCCCAAATCCCTCCATACCAATCTTACCAGAATAACTGTCTAAATGCTTTTTAAAATATAAAATTGTGTCCGCTTCTACTCCGACCTCTGGCAGCTTGTTCCAATCCCTCACCACCCTATGTGTGAAAAGAATTGCCCTCTGGACCCTCTCCCCTCTCACCTTAAACCTATGTCTTCTAGTTTTAGACTCCCCTCCCTTTTGGAAAAGATGTTGATGAGCTTATCAAAGAACAAAGAGAATTACAGCACAGGAACAGGCCCTTCGGCCCTCCAAGCCTGCACCAACCATGCTGCCCGACTGAACTAAAACCCCCTCCCCTTCCGGGGACCATATCCCTCTATTCCCATCCTATTCATGTATTTGTCCAGACGTTCCGTAAAACTCACTATCGTATCTGCTTCCACTACCTCCCCCGGCAGCGAGTTCCAGGCACCCACCACCCTCTGTGTAAAAAAACTTGCCTTGTACATCTCCTTTAAACCTTGCCCCTCACACCTTAAACCTATGCCCCCTAGATTTTGAATCTTCCACCCTGGTAAAAAGCTTCTGACTATCCACTCTGTCCATGCCCCTCATAATCTTGTAGAATTCTATCAGGTCGCCCCTCAACCTCCGTCGTTCCAGTGAGAACAAACCAAGTTTCTCCAATCTCTCCTCAGAGCTAATGCCCTCCATCCTAGGAAACATCCTGGTAAATCTTTTCTGAACCCTCTCCAAAGCCTCCACATCTTTCTGGTAGTGTGTCGATCAGAATTGAACACTATATTCCAAGTGCGGCCTAAGTAAGGTTCGATAAAGCTGCTGTATCCATGCCCTCATTATTTTAGAGACCTCTATAAGAACACCACTAAGCCAACTCAAGGGAAAAAAGTCCCAGAGTATCCAGCCTCTCATTATAACTCAAACCATCAGGACCCCATAGCATCCCAGTCATTCTTTTCTGCACACTTTCTAGCTCAATAATCTCCTTTCTATAAGGGTGACCAGAACAATACACAGCATTCCAAGTATGGTCTTACCAATGTCTTGTACAACTTCAACAAGACGTCCCAACTCCTGTATTCCATGTTCTGACCAATGAAACCAAGCATGTGGAATGCCTTCTTCACCACTCTATCCACCTGTGACTCCACTTTCAAGGAGCTATCAATCTGTACCCCGAGATCCCTTTGTTCTGTAACTCTCACCAACACCCTACCATTAACTGAGTAAGTCCTGTGTTGGTTCGATCCACCAAAATGTATCACCTTGCATTTATCTAAATTAAACTCCATCTGCCATTCAACAGCCCACTGGCCCAACTGATCAATATCCCATTGCAACCCTAGATAACCTTCTTCACTGTCCACTATGCCACTAATCTTGGTGTCATCTGCAAACTTACAAACCATGCCTCCTAAATTCTCATCCAAATCATTAATATAAATGACCAATAACAGTGGACCCAGCACCGATCCCTGAGGCACCCCGTTGGTCACAGGCCTCCAGTTTGACCAAAAAACAACCCTCGACAACCACCTTCTGTCATCAAGCCTATTTTATATCCATTTGGCTACCTCACCCTGGATCCCGTGAGAGTTAACCAAATCCTGTCTGCTTTTGTTTTTAAATGTTTACATGTTTAAACACTGAAACCTCTTGCCCTTGTTGGGAATATCAGTGCGGTTTGAGAAAAGCAAACACTGATTACACACTCAAAACCCCCCAACACAGGACTGAGCAGAGAGTGTGAAATGTGACTGGTGTGAGTGTGGATTGTCTTTTAAAAGTGGGTAAGAAACACTCCTCCATTTTCAAATCTTTACCTTGCTTATGTAGCGTCTTGGACTCCCCTGACACTCACTGCCCATCTGAATTAATCTCTATTCCTCACTGTCTAACTGTTACTCTCTGCATTGCTCCCTCTCCCTATCTCTCTGTTACTCTGCATCGCTCCATCTATCTCTCTTCCTCTCCCTCTCTCTATCCCTCTCATCCACCATGTTGTTTATCGTTAAGGGGTCTAATCACGGAGAATTGAAACACTTTTTCTGTTTCTGTCTTGGCAGAATTAGCAACATGAGTGGATATTTCAAGACTGGATTCACACAATACAGACAGAAGGCTGGTGAGCTCAGTACACATGGTACCTGAATGTTACAATAAGATAGAATCTGTATTCAGACAACTGTCACCCCACAGGGTCCAAACTTCACCGTGTTAATTTGATTTGATTTGATTGATTTGTATTGGGATGCAGTGAGAAGTATTGTTTCTTGTGCGCTATACAGACAAAACATTCCGTACATAGAGTACACAGGGGAGAAGGAGAGGAAAGGGTGCAGAATATAGTGTTGCAGTTACCGATAGGGTGTAGAAAAAGATCAGCTCACACACACACACTCTCTCTTACACACTCTTAGACACACACATAATCTCACACACACACACACTCTCTCTTACACACTCTTAGACACACACATAATCTCACACACACACACACTCTCTCTTACACACTCTTAGACACACACATAATCTCACACACACACACACTCTCTCTTACACACTCTTAGACACACACATAATCTCACACACACACACGCTCTCTCTCTCACACACACACGCTCTCTCACACTCTCACACACACACATACTATCTCACACACACTCTCACACACACACGCTCTCTCTCTCTCGCACACACACTCTCTCACACTCTCAGACACACACATACTATCTCACACACACACTCTCTCTCACACACACACGCTCTCTCTCTCACACACACACGCTCTCTCTCTCTCACACACACACTCTCTCACACTCTCAGACACACACATACTATCTCACACACACACACTCTCACACACACACGCTCTCTCTCTCTCGCACACACACTCTCTCACACTCTCAGACACACACATACTATCTCACACACACACTCTCTCTCACACACACACACTCTCTCACACTCTCAGACACACATACACTCTCTCTCACACACACACTCACTCTCTCAGATGCACTCTGTCTCCATCACACATTGTCTCTCTTTCTCACACTCTCCCTCTCACACACACACACCAACTCATATTCTCTCTCTCACACACACACATTCTCTCTCACACACAATGTGGAGGGAGATTTACGCTGTATCTCACCCGATGCTGTACCTGTCCTGGGTGTGTTTGATGTGTAGGCAGCTTTTCCCTGCATCTATCCCCATGCTGTATCTGTCATTGGAATATTTGATTGTCATGATGTGGAGATTTGATAGTTATTTGATAGTGACAGTGTAGAGGGAGCTTTATCTGTATCTAACCCCGTGCTGTACCTGTCCTGGAAGTGTTTCATGGGGACAGTGACGAGGGAGCTTTACTCTGTATCAAACCCCGTGCTGTACCTGTCCTGGGTGTGTTTGATGGGAACAGTGCAGAGGGAGCTTTACTCTGTATCTAACCCCGTGCTGTACCTGTCCTGGGAGTGTTGGATGGGGACAGTGTAGAGAGAGCTTTACTCTGTATCGAACTCTGTGCTGTACCAGTACCTTTCCTGGGAGTGTTTGATGGGAACAGTGTCGAGGGAGCTTTACTTTGCATCTAATCCCGTGATTCAGTTACTGATAGACTGTAGAGGAAGATCAGGTCACACACACTCTCCTTACACACTCTCAGACACACACACACACACACACTCAAACACACACACATGCTCTCTCTGTCTCTCACACACACATACACTATCTCTTACGCACTCTCTCACTCACACACATGCTCTTTCTCTCTCACACACTTTCTCTCTCACACACATTCTCTCACACGCACTTTCACCCATGCATTCTCTCTCACTGACACACTCTCACACACATGCACTCAGTCTCTCACACACACAGATACACTCACTCTCTCACAGACATACACTCTCTCACACATACACTCTCTCTCAACCATATACTCTCTCTCTCGCACACACACTCTCACACACACAATCACTCTCACACACACAATCACTCTCACACACACACTCTCTCTCACACTCTCTCTCTTTCTCACACACACTCTTTCTCACACACACACTCTTTCTCACACACACTCTCTCACACGCACACACTCTCTCTCGCACACACTCTCTCACACACACACACACACTTTCTCACACACTCTCTCTCTCTCGCACACACACTCTCTCTCACACACACAAACTCTCTCTCACACACACACACACACACACACACACACACACACAATGATGGGCAAAATGTAGAGGAAGATTTGAGCTGTATCTAACCCCGTGCTGTACCTGTCCTGGGTGTGTTTGATGTGCACAATGTGGAGGCAGCTTTTCCTTTAATCTAGCACCATGCTGTATCTGTCATTGGATTATTTGATGGGGACAGTGTATAGGGAGCTTCAGTCTGTATCTCACCCCATGCTGTCCCTGTCCTGGGAGTGTTTGATGGGGACAGTGTCGAGGGAGCTTCAGTCTGTATCTAAACCCGTGCTGTACATGTCCTGGGAGTGTTTGATGTTGATAGTGTAGAGGGAGCTTCACTCTGCATCTAACCCTGTGCTGTACATGTCCTGGGAGTGTTTGATGAGGACAGTGAAGTGGGAGCTTTACTCTATATCTAACCACTTGCTGTACCTGTGCTGGGAGTGTTTGATGGGGACAGTGTAGACGGAGATTTATTCTGTATCTCACCCCGTGCTGTATCTGTTAGAACATAAGAACATAAGAAATAGGAGCAGGAGTAGGCCATCTAGCCCCTCGAGCCTGCCCCGCCATTCAATAAGATCATGGCTGATCTGACGTGGATCAGTACCACTTACCCGCCTGATCCCCATAACCCTTAATTCCCTTACCGATCAGGAATCCATCCATCCGCGCTTTAAACATATTCAGCGAGGTAGCCTCCACCACCTCAGTGGGCAGAGAATTCCAGAGATTCACCACCCTCTGGGAGAAGAAGTTCCTCCTCAACTCTGTCTTAAACCGACCCCCCTTTATTTTGAGGCTGTGTCCTCTAGTTTTAACTTCCTTACTAAGTGGACAGAATCTCTCCGCCTCCACCCTATCCAGCCCCCGCATTATCTTATAATATCTGTTCCGGGAGTGTTGATGGGGACAGTGTAGAGGGAGATTTACACTGTATCTAACCCCATGCTGTAGCTGTCCTGGGAGTGTTTGATGGGGACAGTGTAGAGGGAGCTTTACTCTGTATCTAACCCCATGCTGTAGCTGTCCTGGGAGTGTTTGATGGGGACAGTGTCAAGGGAGCTTTACTCTATATCTAACCACTTGCTGTACCTGTCCTGGGAGTGTTTCATGGGGACAGTGAAGAGGGAGCTTTACTCTGTATCTAACCCCGTGCTGTACCTGTCCTTGGTTTGTCTGATGGGGATATTGTAGAGGGAGCTTTACTCCATATCTAACCCCCTGCTGTATCTGTTCTTGGAGTGTTTGATGGGGATAGTGCAGAGGGAGCTTTACTCTGTATCTAACCCCGTGCTGTACCCGTCCTGGGAGTCTTTGATGGGGACAGTGTCGAGGGAGCTTTACTCTATATCTAACCCCGTGCTGTACCTGTCCTTGGTTTGTCTGATGGGGATATTGTAGAGGGAGCTTTACTCCATATCTAACCCCCTGCTGTATCTGTTCTTGGAGTGTTTGATGGGGATAGTGCAGAGGGAGCTTTACTCTGTATCTAACCCCGTGCTGTACCTGTCCTGGGAGTCTTTGATGGGGACAGTGTCGAGGGAGCTTTACTCTATATCTAACCCCGTGCTGTACCTGTCCTTGGTTTGTCTGATGGGGATATTGTAGAGGGAGCTTTACTCCATATCTAACCCCCTGCTGTATCTGTTCTTGGAGTGTTTGATGGGGATAGTGCAGAGGGAACTTTACTCTGTATCTAACCCATGCTGTCCCTGTCCTGGGAGTGTTTGATGGGAACAGTGTAGAGAGAGCTTCACTCTGTATCTAAACCCGTGCTGTCCCTGTCCTGGGAGTGTTTGATGAGGACAGTGTAGAGGGAGCTTTACTCTGTATCTAACCCTGTGCTGTACCTGTCCTGGGAGTGTTTGATGGGGACAGTGTAGAGGGAGCTTTACTCTGTATCTAACCCCGTGTTGTACCTGTCCTGGGAGTGTTTGATGGGGACAGTCTCGAGGGAGCTTTACTCTGTATCTAACCCCGTGCTGTACCTGTCCTGGGAGTGTTTGATGGGGGACAGTGTAGAGGGAGCTTTACTCTGTATCTAACCCATGCTGTCCCTGTCCTGGGAGTGTTTGATGGGAACAGTGTAGAGAGAGCTTTACTCTGTATCTAAACCCGTGCTGTACCTGTCCTGGGAGTGTTTGATGGGGACAGTGTCGAGCGAGCTTCACTCTGTATCTAAACCCGTGCTGTCCCTGTCCTGGGAGTGTTTGATGAGGACAGTGTAGAGGGAGCTTTACTCTGTATCTAACCCTGTGCTGTACCTGTCCTGGGAGTGTTTGATGGGGACAGTGTAGAGGGAGCTTTACTCTGTATCTAACCCCGTGTTGTACCTGTCCTGGGAGTGTTTGATGGGGACAGTCTCGAGGGAGCTTTACTCTGTATCTAACCCCGTGCTGTACCTGTCCTGGGAGTGTTTGATGGGGGACAGTGTAGAGGGAGCTTTACTCTGTATCTAACCCCGTGCTGTACCTGTCCTGGGAGTGTTTGATGGGGACAGTGTAGAGGGAGCTTTACTCTGTATCTAACCCTGTGCTGTACCTGTCCTGGGAGTGTTTGATGGGGGACAGTGTAGAGGGAGCTTTACTCTGTATCTAACCCCGTGCTGTACCTGTCCTGGGAGTGTTTGATGGGGGACAGTGTAGAGGGAGCTTTACTCTGTATCTAACCCCGTGCTGTACCTGTCCTGGGAGTGTTTGATGGGGACAGTGTAGAGGGAGCTTTACTCTGTATCTAACCCTGTGCTGTACCTGTCCTGGGAGTGTTTGATGGGGACAGTGTAGAGGGAGCTTTACTCTGTATCTAACCCCGTGTTGTACCTGTCCTGGGAGTGTTTGATGGGGACAGTCTCGAGGGAGCTTTACTCTGTATCTAACCCCGTGCTGTACCTGTCCTGGGAGTGTTTGATGGGGGACAGTGTAGAGGGAGCTTTACTCTGTATCTAACCCTGTGCTGTACCTGTCCTGGGAGTGTTTGATGGGGGACAGTGTAGAGGGAGCTTTACTCTGTATCTAACCCCGTGCTGTACCTGTCCTGGGAGTGTTTGATGGGGACAGTGTAGAGGGAGCTTTATTCTGTATCTAACCCTGTGCTGTACCTGTCCTGGGAGTGTTTGATGGGGACAGTCTCGAGGGAGCTTTACTCTGTATCTAAACCCGTGCTGTCCCTGTCCTGGGCGAGTTTGTTGGGGACAGTGCAGAGGGAGCTTTACTCTGTATCTAACCCCGTGCTGTATCTGTCCTTGGTTTGTTTGATGGGGACAGTGTAGAGGGAGCTTTACTCTATATCTAACCCCGTGCTGTATCTGTTCTGGGACGGTTTGATGGGGACAGTGGACAGTGAGCTTTAATCTGTATCTAGCCCCGTGCTGTAACTGTCCTGGGAGTGTTTGATGGGGACAGTGTAGTGGGAGCTTTACGCTGTATCTAACCCCGTGCTGTATCTGTCCTGGGTGTGTTGGATGGGGACAGTGTCAAGGGAGCTTTACTTTGCATCTCATCCCGTGATTCAGTTATTGATAGACTGCCGAGGAAGATCAGGTCACACACACGCTCTCCTTACACACTCTCAGACACACACACACACACAAACACACACGCTCTCTCTGCCTCTCACACACACATACACTATCTCTTACGCACTCTCTCACTCACACACATGCTCTTTCTCTCTGTCACACACACTTTCTCTCTCTCACACACTTTCTCTCTCACACACACTTTCTCTCTCACACATTCTCTCACACACACTTTCACGCTCACACACTCTCACCCATGCATTCTCTCCCACTGACACACTCTCACACACATGCACTCAGTCTCTCACACACACATACACTCACTCTCTCACACACATACACTCTCTCTCTCACACACATACACTCTCTCTCACGCACACATACACTCTCTCTCACGCACACACTCTCTCTCACGCACTCTCTCTCTCTCTCACACACACACTCTCTCTCTCACGCACACACTCTCACACACACACACTCTCTCTCTCGCACACGGTCTCTCTCACACACACGCTCTCTCTCTCGCACACGCTCTCTCTCTCGCACACGCTCTCTCTCTCGCACACGCTCTCTCTCTCGCACACGCTCTCTCTCTCGCACACGCTCTCTCTCTCGCACACGCTCTCTCTCTCGCACACGCTCTCTCTCTCGCACACGCTCTCTCGCACACGCTCTCTCTCTCGCACACGCTCTCTCTCTCGCACACGCTCTCTCTCTCGCACACGCTCTCTCTCTCGCACACGCACTCTCTCTCTCGCACACGCTCTCTCTCTCTCGCACACACTCTCTCTCTCTCTCGCACACACTCTCTCTCTCTCACACACTCTCTCTCACGCCCACCCTCTCTCTCTCGCACACGCTCTCTCTCTCGTACGCACTCTCTCTCTCACACACACTCTCTCTCTCACACACACACTCTCTCTCGCACTCTCTCTCGCACACACTCTCTCTCTCGCACTCTCTCTCTCGAACACACTCTCTCTCTCGTACACACTCTCTCTCTCGCACACTCTCTCTCACACACACACACTTTCTCTCTCACACACATTCTCTCTCACACACTTTCACGCTCACACACTCTCACCCATGCACTCTCTCTCACTGTCACACTCTCACACACATGCACTCAGTCTCTCACACACACATACACTCACTCTCTCACACACATTCACTCTCTCTCACACACATACACTCTCTCTCAAGCATATACTCCCTCTCACACACACACTCTCTCACACACACACTCTCTCACACACACACTCTCTCACACACACACTCTCTCTCGCACACACTCTCTCTCGCACACACTCTCTCTCGCACACACTCTCTCTCACACACACGCTCTCTCTCTCGCACACTCTCTCTCTCTCACACACACACACTCTCTCTCACACATACACTCTCTTATACACACACACACACACACAGTGATGGGGCAAAATGTAGAGGACGATTTGAGCTGTATCGAACCCCGTGCTGTCCCTGTCCTGGGTCTGGTTGATGTGCACAATGTGGAGGCAGCTTTTCCTTTAATCTAGCACCATGCTGTATCTGTCATTGGTTTATTTGATAGTGACAGTGTATAGGGAGCTTCACTCTGTATCTAACCCCGTGCTGTACCTGTCCAGGGTGTGTTTGATGGGGACAGTGTCGAGGGAGCTTCACTCTGTATCAAAACCCGTGCTGTACCTGTCCTGGGAGTGTTTGATGGGGGACAGTATAGAGGGAGCTTTACTCTGTATCTAACCCCGTGCTGTACCTGTCCTCGGAGTGTTTGATGGGGACAGTGTAGAGGGAGCTTCACTCTGTATCTTAACACGTGCTGTACCTGTCCTGGGTGTGTTTGATGGCGGACAGTGTAGAGGGAGCTTTACTCTGTATCTAACCCCGTGCTGTATCTCTCCTGGAAGTGTTTTATGGGGACAGTGTAGAGCGAGCTTTGCTCCGTATCTTACCCTGTGCTGTCCCTGTCCTGCGAGTGTTTGATGGGGGACAGTATAGAGGGACCTTTACTCTGTACTGAACCCCGTGCTGTATTTGTCCTGGGAGTGTTTAATGAGGACAGTGTCGAGGGAGCTATACTCTGTACCTAACCCTGTTCTGTACCTGTCCTGGGAGTGTTTGATGGGGACAGGACTTGGGGGACATTGGATTTTAGACAATGTTTAGGGTTTTCGACTTTTCGGAGTGAAATTCAGGAACACTTTGCCACACCAGGTGTGATATTAGTTTGGAACTACCTTCTATAATTCACAGTTGATGCTCAGTCACTTATTAATGTTCAAACCTGAAGTTGATAGATGGTATTTTACACACAGGAGAAGCAATTTAAAATCAATGGGCCAATGTTAAAATACTTGCAGGAACAGAGAGACCTGGGGTTTCAGTTCATTTTTACATCTTAAAGATTCAACCTGGGGCTCAGAATCTGTCAGTTGAATCTACTTTTCCTGTCCCGAAAACGTGTCAACAATTGTGTTGGGGAATGTGACAAAAGGTGACATTCCTGCATCCTGCACAGTGGGGTTGGGAGGTTGTTTGAAAGGAGATTCAGAAAGTGTCAATTAGATTGTGTCTCTTTGCAGAAGTTGAGTATTTCACAGGAGACGCCTTGAGATAAAGGAAAGTTTTACCAATGTCTGCGTAACTTTCAAAGTCTCCAGACGCATGAAGGGGGCAGGGATTTTGTAATATTCAGAGCAGGAGATGGGGGACAATCACAGAATTGAAGATGTGAGGCCATCTCTTGTTTTTGAATGTCAATCTGTAGCTTTTAAACTTTAGTCCGAGGCTAATCATTCCAAGTTTGCAATCCCACACTTTGCTGTTGTGAATTTTGAGTTGTAAATTTTCTGAAATTGATTCTGTAATAAAAATCCCTGCAGGATGCAATGATTCCCATTCTGTCTGCTGCTGCAAAGCCCCAGTTTGTGTCTCAGTTTCACTATTTATCAACCATTTAAGATCCAAGAGTCCTAGAATTCCTACACTGCAGAATGAGGCCATTCAGCCCAACAAGCCTGCCCCGACAATAATCCCACCCAGGCCTGAATCCCCCTGACACTAAGGGGCAATTTTGCAAACGTGCAAACTCCACACAGACAGTCACTCGAGGCGGGGAATCGAACCCAGATCCCTGGCGCTGTGAGTCAGCAGTGCTAACCACTGTGCCACCGTGTCGCCCGGTGATGAGACAGAACGTTGGCCAAAGTGCACAGAAATAGGCAGCATTGTCAGCATTTTAGCTGGAAGCTTCAAATGACAAAGGGATCTTAATAGTAGAGTCACAGAATCCCTGCAGTGCAGAAGGAGACCATTCAGCCCATCGAGTCTGTACTGACTCTCTGACACAGTATCTTACCAAGGCCCTTGACCCAGCCCTATCCCCGTAACCCCACACATTTACCTTAATCCACCGAACCAACACAGCTTTGGACAGGAATCGGCAATTTACTGTGTCCAATCCACAAATTTGGAAAATACTGGGATGGATTGAGAAATGGTTTCCGGGCAGAAAACAGAGCTCAGATACAAATGGGCCCTTTGGCCCAACTTTTCCCTGCCACCCAGTTTTTACCATTAAGCTCGTATCAAATGCCTTGCGTTTGGCCCAAATCCCTCCATACCAATCTTACCAGAATAACTGTCTAAATGCTTTTTAAAATATAAAATTGTGTCCGCTTCTACTACGACCTCTGGCAGCTTGTTCCAATCCCTCACCACCCTATGTGTGAAAAGAATTGCCCTCTGGACCCTCTCCCCTCTCACCTTAAACCTATGTCTTCTAGTTTTAGACTCCCCTCCCTTTTGGAAAAGATGTTGACGAGCTTATCAAAGAACAAAGAGAATTACAGCACAGGAACAGGCCCTTCGGCCCTCCAAGCCTGCACCAACCATGCTGCCCGACTGAACTAAAACCCCCTACCCTTCCGGGGACCATATCCCTCTATTCCCATCCTATTCATGTATTTGTCCAGACGTTCCGTAAAACTCACTATCGTATCTGCTTCCACTACCTCCCCCGGCAGCGAGTTCCAGGCACCCACCACCCTCTGTGTAAAAAAACGTGCCTTGTACATCTCCTTTAAACCTTGCCCCTCACACCTTAAACCTATGCCCCCTAGATTTTGAATCTTCCACCCTGTTAAAAGGCTTCTGACTATCCACTCTGTCCATGCCCCTCATAATCTTGTAGAATTCTATCAGGTCGCCCCTCAACCTCCGTCGTTCCAGTGAGAACAAACCAAGTTTCTCCAATCTCTCCTCAGAGCTAATGCCCTCCATCCTAGGAAACATCCTGGTAAATCTTTTCTGAACCCTCTCCAAAGCCTCCACATCTTTCTGGTAGTGTGTCGATCAGAATTGAACACTATATTCCAAGTGCGGCCTAACTAAGGTTCGATAAAGCTGCTGTATCCATGCCCTCATTATTTTAGAGACCTCTATAAGAACACCACTAAGCCAACTCAAGGGAAAAAAGTCCCAGAGTATCCAGCCTCTCATTATAACTCAAACCATCAGGACCCCATAGCATCCCAGTCATTCTTTTCTGCACACTTTCTAGCTTAATAATCTCCTTTCTATAAGGGTGACCAGAACAATACACAGCATTCCAAGTGTGGTCTTACCAATGTCTTGTACAACTCCAACAAGACGTCCCAACTCCTGTGTTCAATGTTTTGACCAATGAAACCAAGCATGTGGAATGCCTTCTTCACCACTCTATCCACCTGTGACTCCACTTTCAAGGAGCTATCAATCTGTACCCCGAGATCCCTTTGTTCTGTAACTCTCACCAACACCCTACCATTAACTGAGTAAGTCCTGTGTTTGTTCAATCTACCAAAATGCATCACCTTGCATTTATCTAAATTAAACTCCATCTGCCATTCAACAGCCCACTGGCCCAATTGATCAAGACCCCATTGCAACCCTAGATAACCTTCTTCACTGTCCACTATGCCACAAATCTTGGTGTCAACTGCAAACTTACAAACCATGCCTCCTAAATTCTCATCCAAATCATTAATATAAATGACCAATAACAGTGGACCCAGCACCGATCCCTGAGGCACCCCGTTGGTCACAGGCCTCCAGTTTGACCAAAAAACAACCCTCGACAACCACCCTCTGTCTTCTGTCATCAAGCCTATTTTGTATCCATTTGGCTACCTCACCCTGGATCCCGTGAGATTTAACCAAATCCTGTCTGCTTTTGTTTTTAAATTTGTACATTTTTAAACACAGAAACAGTTCTGTATCGAACTCTGTGTTGTACCTGTAACTTTCCTGGGAGTGTTTGATGGGAACAGTGTCGAGGGAGCTTTACTTTGCATCTAATCCCGTGTTTCAGTCACTGATAGACTGTAGAGGAAGATCAGGTCACACACACGCTCTCCTTACACACTCTCAGACACACACACACACATACACACACATGCTCTCTCTGTCTCTCACACACACATACACTATCTCTTACGAACTCTCTCACTCACACACATGCTCTTCCTCTCTGTCACACACACATTCTCTCTGTCACACACATTCTCTCACACACACTTTCACGCTCACACACTCTCACCGATGCATTCTCTCTCACTGACACACTCTCACACACATGCACTCAGTCTCGCACACACACATTCACTCAATCTCTCACTCACATACACTCTGTCTCTCACACATACACTCTCTCTCACACATACACTCTCAAACATATACACTCGCTCACACACACACTCTCTCTCGCACACACACTCTCTCTCACACACACACTCTCTCTCACACACACACTCTCTCTCACACACACACTCTCATTCTCACACACACACTCTCTCGCACACACTCTTTCTCTCGCACACTCTCTCTCTCTCACACACACGCTCTCTCTCACGCACACGCTCTCTCCCTCTCGCACACACTCTCCCTCTCGCACACACTCTCCCTCTCACACACACTCTCTCTCTCGCACACACTCTCTCTCTCACACACACTCTCTCACACACACACACACAAACACTCTCTCTCACACACACTCTCTCTCACACACACACTCTCTCTCTCACACACACTCTCTCTCTCTCACACACACGGTCTCTCTCTCTCACACACACACTCTATGTCTCTCACACACACTCTCTCTCACACACGTGCACACACTCTCTCACACACACACTGTCTCTCTCTCTCACGCACACACACTCTCTCTCACACACACGCACACACACTCTCTCTCACACACAGTCTCTCACACACACGGTCTCTCTCTCACACACACTCTATGTCTCTCTCTCACACACACACTCCCTCTCTCGCACTCACTCTCTCACACACACTCTGTCTCTCACACACACTCTGTCTCTCGCACACACACTCTCTCTCACACATACACACACTCTCTCTCTCACACACACATTCTCTCACACACACACACACTCTCTCTCTCTCACACACACACTCTCTCACACACACACTCTCTCTCACACACACTCTCTCTCTCACACACACATTCTCTCATATACACACACACACACTCTCTCTCACACACACACATTCTCTCACACACACACACACACACACAATGATGGGCAAAATGTAGAGGAAGATTTGAGCTGTATCTAACCCCGTGCTGTACCTGTCCTGGGTGTGTTTGATGTGCACAATGTGGAGGCAGCTTTTCCTTTAATCGAGCACCATGCTGTATCTGTCATTGGATTATTTGATGGGGACAATGTATAGGGAGCTTCACTCTGTATCTCACCCCATGCTGTACCTGTCCTGGGAGTGTTTGATGGGGACAGTGTCGAGGGAGCTTCACTCTGTATCTAAACCCGTGCTGTACATGTCCTGGGAGTGTTTGATGGGGATAGTGTAGAGGGAGCTTTACTCTGTATCTAACCCCGTGCTGTACCTGTCCTGGGAGTGTTTGATGGGGACAGTGTAGAGGGAGCTTTACTCTGTATCGAACCCCGTGCTGTCCCTGTCCTGGAAGTGTTTGATGGGAACAGTGTAGAGAGAGCTTTACTCTGTATCGAACTCTGTGCTGTGTCTGTCCAGGGAGTGTTTGATGGGAACAGTGTAGAGAGAGCTTTACTCTGTATCGAACTCTGTGCTGTACCTGTACCTTTCCTGGGAGTGTTTGATGGGAACAGTGTCGAGGGAGCTTTACTTTGCATCTAATCCCGTGATTCAGTTACTGATAGACTGTAGAGGAAGATCAGGTCACACACACACTCTCCTTACACACTCTCAGACACACACACACACATACACACATGCTCTCTCTGTCTCTCACACACACATACACTATCTCTTAAGCACTCTCTCACTCACACACATGCTCTTTCTCTCTGTCACACACGCTTTCTCTCTCACACACAGTTTCTCTCTCACACATTCTCTCACACACACTTTCACGCTCACACACTCTCACCCATGCATTCTCTCTCACTGACACACTCTCACACACATGCACTCAGTCTCTCACACACACACACACAGATACACTCACTCTCTCACACACATACACTCTCTCTGTCAAACACACGCTCTCTCTCACACACACTTTCTCTCTCACACACACACTTTCTCTCTCACACATACACTCTCTCTCACGCACACACTCTCTCACGCGCACACTCTCTCTCACGCGCACACTCTCTCTCACGCGCACACTCTCTCTCTCACACACACACCCTCTCTCACGCACACGCTCTCTCGCACACACTCTCTCTCTCTCTCGCACACTCTCAGTCACACACACACACACACATGCTCTCTCTGTCTCACACACACATACACTATCTCTTACGCACTCTCTCTGTCACACACATGCTCTTTCTCTCTGTCACACACACTTTCTCTCTCACACATATTCTCTCACACACACTTTCACGCTCACACACTCTCACCCATGCATTCTCTCTCATTGTCACACTCTCACACACATGCACTCAGTCTCTCTCACACACATACACTCACTCTCTCACACACATACACTCTCTCACACACATACACTCTCTCACACACATACACTCTCTCTCTCACACATACACTCTCTCTCTCACAAATAGACTCTCTCTCAAGCATATCCTCTCTCCCACACACACACACTCTCTCTCACGCACACACTCTCTCTCACGCACACACTCTCTCTCTCGCACACACTCTCTCTCTCACACACTCTCTCTCTCTCTCACACACACACACTCTCTCTCACACATACACTCTCTCAAACATACACTCTCTCTCACGCACACACACTCTCTCTCACGCACGCACTCTCCCGCTCGCACACACTCTCTCTCTCGCACACACTATCTCACTCACACACACTCTCTCTCACACAATCACACACACACACTCTCTCTCACGCACACGCTCTCTCTCACGCACACGCTCTCTCTCACGCACACGCTCTCTCTCACGCACACGCTCTCTCTCACGCACACGCTCTCTCTCACGCACACGCTCTCTCTCACGCACACGCTCTCTCTCACGCACACGCTCTCTCTCACGCACACGCTCTCTCTCACGCACACGCTCTCTCTCACGCACACGCTCTCTCTCACGCACACGCTCTCTCTCACGCACACGCTCTCTCTCACGCACACGCTCTCTCTCACGCACACGCTCTCTCTCACGCACACGCTCTCTCTCACGCACACGCTCTCTCTCTCTCACACACACTCTCTCGCACACACTCTCTCTCTCGCACACACTCTCTCTCTCGCACACACTCTCTCTCTCGCACACACTCTCTCTCTCGCACACACTCTCTCTCTCGCACACACTCTCTCTCTCGCACACACTCTCTCTCTCGCACACACTCTCTCTCTCGCACACACTCTCTCTCTCGCACACACTCTCTCTCTCGCACACACATTCTCTCTCGCACACACTATCTCTCTCACACACTCTCTCTCACACTCACACACTTTCTCACACACTCTCTCGCACACAATCTCTCCCACACACACACATTCTCTCACACACACACACACTCTCTCTCTCACACACACATTCTCTCCCACACACACACACTCTCTCTCTCACACACACACACTCTCTCTCACACACACACATTCTCTCACACACACACACACTCTCTCTCTCACACACACACACACACACACACACACACACACACACACACACACACACACACACACACAATGATGGGGCAAAATGTAGAGGAAGATTTGAGCTGTATCTAACCCCGTGCTGTACCTGTCCTGGGTGTGTTTGATGTGCACAATGTGGAGGCAGCTTTTCCTTTAATCTAGCACCATGCTGTATCTGTCATTGGTTTATTTGATAGTGACAGTGTATAGGGAGCTTCACTCTGTATCTAACCCCGTGCTGTACCTGTCCTGGGAGTGTTTGATGGGGACAGTGTCGAGGGAGCTTTACTCTGTATCTCACCCCGTGCTGTACCTGTCCTGGGAGTGTTTGATGGGGACAGTGTCGAGGGAGCTTCACTCTGTATCTAAACCCGTGCTGTACCTGTCCTGGGAGTGTTTGATGGGGACAGTATAGAGGGAGCTTTACTCTGTATCTAACCCCGTGCTGTACCTGTCCTGGGAGTGTTTGATGGGGACAGTGTAGAGGGAGCTTCACTCTGTATCTAAACACGTGCTGTACCTGTCCTGGGAGTGTTTGATGGGGATAGTGTCGAGGGAGCTTTACTCTGTATCTAACCCCGTGCTGTATATGTCCTGGGAGTGTTTGATGAGGACTGTGTAGACGGAGATTTACTCTGTATCTCACCCCGTGCTGTATCTGTTCCGGGAGTGTTTGATTGGGACAGTGTTGAGGGAGCTTTACTCTATATCTAACCACTTGCTGTCCCTGTCCTGCGAGTGTTTGATGGAGACAGTGTCGAGGGACCTTTACTCTGCATTGAACCCCGTGCTGTATTTGTCCTGGGTGTGTTTAATGGGGACAGTGTCGAGGGAGCTATACTCTGTACCTAACCCTGTGCTGTACCTGTCCTGGGAGTGTTTGATGGGGACGGGACTTGGGGGACATTGGATTTTAGACAATGTTTAGGGTTTTAGACTTTTCGGAGTGAAATTCAGGAACACTTTGCCACACCTGGTGTGATATTAGTTTGGAACGACCTTCTATAATTCACAGTTGATGCTCAGTCACTTATTAATGTTCAAACCTGAAGTTGATAGATGGTATTTTACACACAGGAGAAGCAATTTAAAATCAATGGGTCAATGTTAAAATAGTTGCAGGAACAGAGAGACCTGGGGTTTCAGTTCATTTTTACATCTTAAAGATTCAACCTGGGGCTCAGAATCTGTCAGTTGAATCTACTTTTCCTGTCCCGAAAACGTGTCAACAATTGTGTTGGGGAATGTGACAAAAGGTGACATTCCTGCATCCTGCACAGTGGGGTTGGGAAGTTGTTTGAAAGGAGATTCAGAAAGTGTCAATTAGATTGTGTCTCTTTGCAGAAGTTGAGTATTTCACAGGAGATGCCTTGAGATAAAGGAAAGTTTTACCAATGTCTGCGTAACTTTCAAAGTCTCCAGACGCATGAAGGGGGCAGAGATTTTGTAATATTCAGAGCAGGAGATGGGGGACAATCACAGAATTGAAGATGTGAGGCCATCTCTTGTTTCTGAATGTCAATCTGTAGCTTTTAAACTTTAGTCCTGGGCTAATCATTCCAAGTTTGCAATCCCACACTTTGCTGTTGTGAATTGTGAGTTGTAAATTTTCTGAAATTGATTCTGTAATAAAAATCCCTGCAGGATGCAATGATTCCCATTCTGTCTGCTGCTGCAAAGCCCCAGTTTGTGTCTCAGTTTCACTCTTTATCAACCATTTAAGATCCAAGAGTCATAGAATTCCTACACTGCAGAATGAGGCCATTCAGCCCAACAAGCCTGCCCCGAAAATAATCCCACCCAGGCCCGAATCCCCCTGACACTAAGGGGCAATTTAGCAAACATGCAAACTCCACACAGACAGTCACTCGAGGCGGGGAATCGAACCCAGATCCCTGGCGCTGTGAGTCAGCAGTGCTAACCACTGTGCCACCGTGTCGCCCGGTGATGAGACAGAACGTTTGCCAAAGTGCACAGAAATAGGCAGCATTGTCAGCATTTTAGCTGGAAGCTTCAAATGACAAAGGGATCTTAATAGTAGAGTCACAGAATCCCTGCAGTGCAGAAGGAGACCATTCAGCCCATCGAGTCTGTACTGACTCTCTGACACAGTATCTTACCAAGGCCCTTGACCCAGCCCTATCCCCGTAACCCCACACATTTACCTTAATCCACCGAACCTACACAGCTTTGGACAGGAAACGGCAATTTACTGTGTCCAATCCACAAATTTGGAAAATACTGGGATGGATTGAGAAATGGTTTCCGGGCAGAAAACAGAGCTCAGATACAAATGGGCCCTTTGGCCCAACTTTTCCCTGCCACCCAGTTTTTACCATTAAGCTCGTATCAAATGCCTTGCGTTTGGCCCAAATCCCTCCATACCAATCTTACCAGAATAACTGTCTAAATGCTTTTTAAAATATAAAATTGTGTCCGCTTCTACTACGACCTCTGGCAGCTTGTTCCAATCCCTCACCACCCTATGTGTGAAAAGAATTGCCCTCTGGACCCTCTCCCCTCTCACCTTAAACCTATGTCTTCTAGTTTTAGACTCCCCTCCCTTTTGGAAAAGATGTTGACGAGCTTATCAAAGAACAAAGAGAATTACAGCACAGGAACAGGCCCTTCGGCCCTCCAAGCCTGCACCAACCATGCTGCCCGACTGAACTAAAACCCCCTACCCTTCCGGGGACCATATCCCTCTATTCCCATCCTATTCATGTATTTGTCCAGACGTTCCGTAAAACTCACTATCGTATCTGCTTCCACGACCTCCCCCGGCAGCGAGTTCCAGGCACCCACCACCCTCTGTGTAAAAATACTTGCCTTGTACATCTCCTTTAAACCTTGCCCCTCACACCTTAAACCTATGCCCCCTAGATTTTGAATCTTCCACCCTGGTAAAAAGCTTCTGACTATCCACTCTGTCCATGCCCCTCATAATCTTGTAGAATTCTATCAGGTCGCCCCTCAACCTCCGTCGTTCCAGTGAGAACAAACCAAGTTTCTCCAATCTCTCCTCAGAGCTAATGCCCTCCATCCTCGGAAACATCCTGGTAAATCTTTTCTGAACCCTCTCCAAAGCCTCCACATCTTTCTGGTAGTGTGTCGATCAGAATTGAACACTATATTCCAAGTGCGGCCTAACTAAGGTTCGATAAAGCTGCTGTATCCATGCCCTCATTATTTTAGAGACCTCTATAAGAACACCACTAAGCCAACTCAAGGGAAAAAAGTCCCAGAGTATCCAGCCTCTCATTATAACTCAAACCATCGCAACCCCATAGCATCCCAGTAATTCTTTTCTGCACACTTTCTAGCTTAATAATCTCCTTTCTATAAGGGTGACCAGAACAATACACAGCATTCCAAGTGTGGTCTTACCAATGTCTTGTACAACTCCAACAAGACGTCCCAACTCCTGTGTTCAATGTTCTGACCAATGAAACCAAGCATGTGGAATGCCTTCTTCACCACTCTATCCACCTGTGACTCCACTTTCAAGGAGCTATCAATCTGTACCCCGAGATCCCTTTGTTCTGTAACTCTCACCAACACCCTACCATTAACTGAGTAAGTCCTGTGTTTGTTCAATCTACCAAAATGCATCACCTTGCATTTATCTAAATTAAACTCCATCTGCCATTCAACAGCCCACTGGCCCAATTGATCAAGATCCCATTGCAACCCTAGATAACCTTCTTCACTGTCCACTATGCCACAAATCTTGGTGTCAACTGCAAACTTACAAACCATGCCTCCTAAATTCTCATCCAAATCATTAATATAAATGACCAATAACAGTGGACCCAGCACCGATCCCTGAGGCACCCCGTTGGTCACAGGCCTCCAGTTTGACCAAAAAAACAACCCTCTACAACCACCCTCTGTCTTCTGTCATCAAGCCTATTTTGTATCCATTTGGCTACCTCACCCTGGATCCCGTGAGATTTAACCAAATCCTGTCTGCTTTTGTTTTTAAATTTGTACATTTTTAAACACAGAAACAGTTCTGTATCGAACTCTGTGCTGTACCTGTAACTTTCCTGGGAGTGTTTGATGGGAACAGTGTCGAGGGAGCTTTACTTT
>NW_027590264.1:152500-155000 GCF_964213995.1 Mustelus asterias | reverse complement strand
ATGCTGTATCTGTCATTGGATTATTTGATGGAGACAATGTATAGGGAGCTTCACTCTGTATCTCACCCCATGCTGTACATGTCCTGGGAGTGTTTGATGGGGACAGTGTCGAGGGAGCTTCACTCTGTATCTAAACCCGTGCTGTACATGTCCTGGGAGTGTTTGATGGGGATAGTGTAGAGGGAGCTTTACTCTGTATCTAACCCCGTGCTGTACCTGTCCTGGGAGTGTTTGATGGGGACAGTGTAGAGGGAGCTTTACTTTGTATCTAACCCCGTGCTGTCCCTGTCCTGGGAGTGTTTGATGGGAACAGTGTAGAGAGAGCTTTACTCTGTATCGAACTCTGTGCTGTGTCTGTCCTGGGAGTGTTTGATGGGAACAGTGTAGAGAGAGCTTTACTCTGTATCGAACTCTGTGCTGTACCTGTACCTTTCCTGGGAGTGTTTGATGGGAACAGTGTCGAGGGAGCTTTACTTTGCATCTAATCCCGTGATTCAGTTAGTGATAGACTGTCGAGGAAGATCAGGTCACACACACGCTCTCCTTACACACTCTCAGACACACACACACACACATACACACATGCTCTCTCTGTCTCTCACACACACATACACTATCTCTTACGCACTCTCTCACTCACACACATGCTCTTTCTCTCTGTCACACACGCTTTCTCTCTCACACACAGTTTCTCTCTCTCACATTCTCTCACACACACTTTCACGCTCACACACTCTCACCCATACATTCTCTCTCACTGACACACTCTCACACACATGCACTCAGTCTCTCACACACACACACAGATACACTCACTCTCTCACACACATACACTCTCTCTGTCAAACATACGCTCTCTCTCAAACATATACTCTCTCTCTCACACACGCACTCTCTCTCACACACACACTCTCTCTCACACACACACTTTCTCTCTCACACATACACTCTCTCTCACGCACACACTCTCTCTCACGCACACACTCACTCTCACGCACACACTCTCTCTCACGCACACACTCTCTCTCACGCACACACTCTCTCTCACGCACACACTCTCTCTCACGCACACTCTCTCTCACACTCTCTCACACACACTCTCTCTCACGCACACGCTCTCTCGCACACACTCTCTCTCTCGCACACTCTCTCTCTCGCACACTCTCTCTCGCACACTCTCTCGCACACACACTCTCTCTCTCACACACACTCTCTCTCACACAC
The DNA here is from genome assembly GCF_964213995.1 of Mustelus asterias. NCBI lineage: Eukaryota > Metazoa > Chordata > Chondrichthyes > Carcharhiniformes > Triakidae > Mustelus > Mustelus asterias. The sequence continues at coordinate 153,776 of NW_027590264.1, read as the reverse complement.
ACTCTCTCTCACACATTCTCTCGCACACACTCTCTCTCGCACACACTCTCTCTCTCGCACACTCTCTCTCGCACACACTCTCTCTCTCTCTCACACACACTCTCTGTCTCACACACACACACTCTTTCTCACACACACTCTTTCTCACACACACTCTTTCTCACACACACTCTTTCTCACACACACTCTTTCTCACACACACTCTTTCTCACACACACTCTTTCTCACACACTCTTTCTCACACACACTCTTTCTCACACACATTCTTTCTCACACACACTCTCTCTCACACACACTCTCTCTCACACACACTCTCTCTCACACACACTCTCTCTCACACACACTCTCTCTCACACACACTCTCTCTCACACACACTCTCTCTCACACACACTCTCTCTCACACACACTCTCTCTCACACACTCTCTCTCGCTCACACTCTCTCTCACACACACTCTCTCTCACACACACTTTGTCACACACTCTCTCTCGCTCACACTCTCTCTCACACACACTCTCTCTCACACACACTTTGTCACACACTCTCTCTCGCAAACACACTCTCTCACACACACACTCTCTCTCTCACACACTCGTTCTCTCACACACACACACACACACACACACACAATGATGGCAAAATGTAGAGGAAGATTTGAGCTGTATCGAACCACGTGCTGTACCTGTCCTGGGTCTGGTTGATGTGCACAATGTGGAGGCAGCTTTTCCTTTAATCTAGCACTATGCTGTATCTGTCATTGGATTATTTGATGGGGACAGTGTATAGGGAGCTTCAGTCTGTATCTCACCCCGTGCTGTACCTGTCCTGGGAGTGTTTGATGGGGACAGTCTCGAGGGAGCTTTACTCTGTATCTCACCCCGTGCTGTACCTCTCCTGGGAGTGTTTGATGGGGACAGTGTAGAAGGAGCTTCACTCTGTATCTAAACCCATGCTGTTCATGTCCTGGGAGTGTTTGATGGGGATAGTGTAGAGGGAGCTTTATCTGTATCTAACCCTGTGCTGTACATGTCCTGGGAGTGTTTGATGAGGACAGGGAAGTGGGAGCTTTACTCTATATCTAACCACTTGCTGTATCTGTCGTGGGTGTGTTTGATGGGGACAGTGTCGAGGGAGCTTTACTCTATCTAATCCCGTGCTGTACCTGTGCTGGGCGAGTTTGATGGGGACAGTGTAGAGGGAGATTTACTCTGTATCTCACCCCGTGCTGTATCTGTTCCGGGAGTGTTTGATGGGGACAGTGTCGAGGGAGATTTAC
>NW_027590264.1:60000-142500 GCF_964213995.1 Mustelus asterias | reverse complement strand
ACACCCTCTCTCTCACACACACACTCCCTCTCTTTCACACACACACACGATCTCTCTTTCACACACACACGATCTCTCTTTCACACACACACCCTCTCTCTCACACACACACTCCCTCTCTTTCACACACACACACGGTCTCTCTTTCACACACACACGGTCTCTCTCTCACACACACACACTCTCTCACACACACACACACTCTCTCTCACACACACTCTCTCTCTCACACACTCTCTCTCTCACACTCTCTCTCACACACACACACTTTCTCACACACTCTCTCGCACACTATCTCTCTCACACACACACACTCTCTCTCTCTCACACACACATTCTCTTATACACACACACACACACACACAGTGATGGGGCAAAATGTCGAGGAAGATTTGAGCTGTATCGAACCCCGTGCTGTACCTGTCCTGGGTGTGTTTGATGTGCACAATGTGGAGGCAGCTTTTCCTTTAATCTAGCACCATGCTGTATCTGTCATTGGTTTATTTGATAGTGACAGTGTATAGGGAGCTTCACTCTGTATCTAACCCCGTGCTGTACCTGTCCTGGGTGTGTTTGATGGGGACAGTGTCGAGGGAGCTTCACTCTGTATCAAAACCCGTGCTGTACCTGTCCTGGGAGTGTTTGATGGGGGACAGTGTAGAGCGAGTTTTGCTCTGTATCTTACCCTGTGCTGTCCCTGTCCTGCGAGTGTTTGATGGGGGACAGTATAGAGGGACCTTTACTCTGTACTGAACCCCGTGCTGTATTTGTCCTGGGAGTGTTTAATGGGGACAGTGTCGAGGGAGCTATACTCTGTACCTAATCCTGTGCTGTACCTGTCCTGGGAGTGTTTGATGGGGACAGGATTTGGGGGACATTGGATTTTAGACAATGTTTAGGGTTTTCGACTTTTCGGAGTGAAATTCAGGAACACTTTGCCACACCAGGTGTGATATTAGTTTGGAACGACCTTCTATAATTCACAGTTGATGCTCAGTCACTTATTAATGTTCAAACCTGAAGTTGATAGATGGTATTTTACACACAGGAGAAGCAATTTAAAATCAATGGGTCAATGTTAAAATACTTGCAGGAACAGAGAGACCTGGGGTTTCAGTTCATTTTTACATCTTAAAGATTCAACCTGGGGCTCAGAATCTGTCAGTTGAATCTACTTTTCCTGTCCCGAAAACGTGTCAACAATTGTGTTGGGGAATGTGACAAAAGGTGACATTCCTGCATCCTGCACAGTGGGGTTGGGAGGTTGTTTGAAAGGAGATTCAGAAAGTGTCAATTAGATTGTGTCTCTTTGCAGAAGTTGAGTATTTCACAGGAGATGCCTTGAGATAAAGGAAAGTTTTACCAATGTCTGCGTAACTTTCAAAGTCTCCAGACGCATGAAGGGGGCAGAGATTTTGTAATATTCAGAGCAGGAGATGGGGGACAATCACAGAATTGAAGATGTGAGGCCATCTCTTGTTTCTGAATGTCAATCTGTAGCTTTTAAACTTTAGTCCTGGGCTAATCATTCCAAGTTTGCAATCCCACACTTTGCTGTTGTGAATTTTGAGTTGTAAATTTTCTGAAATTGATTCTGTAATAAAAATCCCTGCAGGATGCAATGATTCCCATTCTGTCTGCTGCTGCAAAGCCCCAGTTTGTGTCTCAGTTTCACTATTTATCAACCATTTAAGATCCAAGAGCCATAGAATTCCTACACTGCAGAATGAGGACATTCAGCCCAACAAGCCTGCCCCGACAATAATCCCACCCAGGCCCGAATCCCCCTGACACTAAGGGGCAATTTAGCAAACGTGCAAACTCCACACAGACAGTCACTCGAGGCGGGGAATCGAACCCAGATCCCTGGCGCTGTGAGTCAGCAGTGCTAACCACTGTGCCACCGTGTCGCCCGGTGATGAGACAGAACGTTTGCCAAAGTGCACAGAAATAGGCAGCATTGTCAGCATTTTAGCTGGAAGCTTCAAATGACAAAGGGATCTTAATAGTAGAGTCACAGAATGCCTGCAGTGCAGAAGGAGACCATTCAGCCCATCGAGTCTGTACTGACTCTCTGACACAGTATCTTACCAAGGCCCTTGACCCAGCCCTATCCCCGTAACCCCACACATTTACCTTAATCCACCGAACCAACACAGCTTTGGACAGGAATCGGCAATTTACTGTGTCCAATCCACAAATTTGGAAAATACTGGGATGGATTGAGAAATGGTTTCCGGGCAGAAAACAGAGCTCAGATACAAATGGGCCCTTTGGCCCAACTTTTCCCTGCCACCCAGTTTTTACCATTAAGCTCGTATCAAATGCCTTGCGTTTGGCCCAAATCCCTCCATACCAATCTTACCAGAATAACTGTCGAAATGCTTTTTAAAATATAAAATTGTGTCCGCTTCTACTACGACCTCTGGCAGCTTGTTCCAATCCCTCACCACCCTATGTGTGAAAAGAATTGCCCTCTGGACCCTCTCCCCTCTCACCTTAAACCTATGTCTTCTAGTTTTAGACTCCCCTCCCTTTTGGAAAAGATGTTGACGAGCTTATCAAAGAACAAAGAGAATTACAGCACAGGAACAGGCCCTTTGGCCCTCCAAGCCTGTACCAACCATGCTGCCCGACTGAACTAAAACCCCCTACCCTTCCGGGGACCATATCCCTCTATTCCCATCCTATTCATGTATTTGTCCAGACGTTCCGTAAAACTCACTATCGTATCTGCTTCCACGACCTCCCCCGGCAGCGAGTTCCAGGCACCCACCACCCTCTGTGTAAAAAAACGTGCCTTGTACATCTCCTTTAAACCTTGCCCCTCACACCTTAAACCTATGCCCCCTAGATTTTGAATCTTCCACCCTGGTAAAAGGCTTCTGACTATCCACTCTGTCCATGCCCCTCATAATCTTGTAGAATTCTATCAGGTCGCCCCTCAACCTCCGTCGTTCCAGTGAGAACAAACCAAGTTTCTCCAATCTCTCCTCAGAGCTAATGCCCTCCATCCTAGGAAACATCCTGGTAAATCTTTTCTGAACCCTCTCCAAAGCCTCCACATCTTTCTGGTAGTGTGTCGATCAGAATTGAACACTATATTCCAAGTGCGGCCTAACTAAGGTTCGATAAAGCTGCTGTATCCATGCCCTCATTATTTTAGAGACCTCTATAAGAACACCACGAAGCCAACTCAAGGGAAAAAAGTCCCAGAGTATCCAGCCTCTCATTATAACTCAAACCATCAGGACCCCATAGCATCCCAGTCATTCTTTTCTGCACACTTTCTAGCTTAATAATCTCCTTTCTATAAGGGTGACCAGAACAATACACAGCATTCCAAGTGTGGTCTTACCAATGTCTTGTACAACTTCAACAAGACGTCCCAACTCCTGTATTCCATGTTCTGACCAATGAAACCAAGCATGTGGAATGCCTTCTTCACCACTCTATCCACCTGTGACTCCACTTTCAAGGAGCTATCAATCTGTACCCCGAGATCCCTTTGTTCTGTAACTCTCACCAACACCCTACCATTAACTGAGTAAGTCCTGTGTTGGTTCGATCCACCAAAATGTATCACCTTGCATTTATCTAAATTAAACTCCATCTGCCATTCAACAGCCCACTGGCCCAACTGATCAAGATCCCATTGCAACCCTTGATAACCTTCTTCACTGTCCACTATGCCACTAATCTTGGTGTCATCTGCAAACTTACAAACCATGCCTCCTAAATTCTCATCCAAATCATTAATATAAATGACCAATAACAGTGGACCCAGCACCGATCCCTGAGGCACCCCGTTGGTCACAGGCCTCCAGTTTGACCAAAAAAACAACCCTCGACAACCACCCTCTGTCTTCTGTCATCAAGCCTATTTTATATCCATTTGGCGACCTCACCCTGGATCCCGTGAGATTTAACCAAATCCTGTCTGCTTTTGTTTTTAAATGTTTACATGTTTAAACACTGAAACCTCTTGCCCTTGTTGGGAATATCAGTGCGGTTTGAGAAAAGCAAACACTGATTACACACTCAAAACCCCCCAACACAGGACTGAGCAGAGAGTGTGAAATGTGACTGGTGTGAGTGTGGAATGTCTTTTAAAAGTGGGTAAGAAACACTCCTCCATTTTCAAATCTTTACCTTGCTTATGTAGCGTCTTGGACTCCCCTGACACTCACTATCCATCTGAATTAATCTCTACTCCTCACTGTCTAACTGTTACTCTCTGCATTGCTCCCTCTCCCTATCTCTCTGTTACTCTGCATCGCTCCATCTCTCTCTCTTCCTCTCCCTCTCTCTATCCCTCTCATCCACCATGTTGTTTATCGTTAAGGGGTCTAATCACGGAGAATTCAAACACTCTTTCTCTTTCTGTCTTGGCAGAATTAGCAACATTAGTGGATATTTCAAGACTGGATTCACACAATACAGACAGAACGCTGGTGAGCTCAGTACACGTGGTACCTGAATGTTACAATAAGATAGAATCTGTATTCAGACAACTGTCACCCCACTGGGTCCAAACTTCACCGTGTTAATTTGATTTGATTTGATTGATTTGAATTGGGATGCAGTGAGAAGTATTGTTTCTTGTGCGCTATACAGACAAAACATTCCGTACATAGAGTGCACAGGGGAGAAGGAGAGGAAAGGGTGCAGAATATAGTGTTGCAGTTACCGATAGACTGTAGAAAAAGATCAGCTCACACACACACACTCTCTCTTACACACACACGCTCTCTCTCTCTCACACACACTCACTCTCTCTTACACACACACGCTCTCTCTCTCTCACACACTCTCACACTCTTAGACACACACATAATCTCACACACACACACACTCTCTCTTACACACACTTAGACAAACACATAATCTCACACACACACACACTCTCTCTCTCTCGCACACACACTCTCTCACACTCTCAGACACACACATACTATCTCACACACACACACACACACTCTCACACACACACGCTCTCTCTCGCACACACACTCTCTCACACTCTCAGACACACACATACTATCTCACACACACTCTCTCTCACACACACACGCTCTCTCTCTCACACACACACGCTCTCTCTCTCTCACACACACACTCTCTCACACTCTCAGACACACATACACTCTCTCTCACACACACACTCACTCTCTCAGATGCACTCTGTCTCCATCACACATTGTCTCTCTTTCTCACACTCTCCCTCTCACACACACACACAAACTCATATTCTCTCTCACACACACACATTCTCTCTCACACACACAATGTAGAGGGAGATATACGCTGTATCTCACCCGATGCTGTACCTGTCCTGGGTGTGTTTGATGTGTAGGCAACTTTTCCCTGCATCTATCCCCATGCTGTATCTGTCATTGGAATATTTGATTGTCATGATGTGGAGATTTGATAGTTATTTGATAGTGACAGTGTAGAGGCAGCTTTATCTGTATCTAACCCCGTGCTGTACCTGTCCTGGAAGTGTTTCATGGGGACAGTGACGAGGGAGCTTTACTCTGTATCTAACCCCGTGCTGTACCTGTCCTGGGTGTGTTTGATGGGAACAGTGCAGAGGGAGCTTTACTCTGTATCTAACCCCGTGCTGTACCTGTCCTGGGAGTGTTGGATGGGGACAGTGTAGAGAGAGCTTTACTCTGTATCGAACTCTGTGCTGTACCTGTACCTTTCCTGGGAGTGTTTGATGGGAACAGTGTCGAGGGAGCTTTACTTTGCATCGAATCCCGTGATTCAGTTACTGATAGACTGTAGAGGAAGATCAGGTCACACACACACTCTCCTTACACACTCTCAGACACACACACACACATACACACATGCTCTCTCTGTCTCTCACACACACATACACTATCTCTTACGCACTCTCTCACTCACACACATGCTCTTTCTCTCTGTCACACACACTCTTTCTCTCTCTCTCACACACTTTCTCTCTCACACACATTCTCTCACACACACTTTCACGCTCACACACTCTCACGCATGCATTCTCTCTCACTGACACACTCTCACACACATGCACTCAGTCTCTCACACACACATACACTCAGTCTCTCACACACACACAGATACACTCACTCGCTCGCACACACACACTCTCACACACACAATCACTCTCACACACACAATCACTCTCACACACACACTCTCTCTCTCGCACACACTCTCTCTCTCACACTCTCTCTCTCTCACACACACACTCTCTTTCTCACACACACACTCTTTCTCACACACACTCTCTCACACGCACACACTCTCTCTCGCACACACTCTCTCTCTCGCACACACTCTCTCACACACACACACACACTTTCTCACACACTCTCTCTCTCTCGCACACACACTCTCTCTCACACACACAAACTCTCTCTCTCTCACACACACACACACACAATGATGGGCAAAATGTAGAGGAAGATTTGAGCTGTATCTAACCCCGTGCTGTACCTGTCCTGGGTCTGTTTGATGTGCACAATGTGGAGGCAGCTTTTCCATTAATCTCGCACCATGCTGTATCTGTCATTGGATTATTTGATGAGGACAGTGTATAGGGAGCTTCACTCTGTATCTCACCCCGTGCTGTACCTGTCCTGGGAGTGTTTGATGGGGACAGTGTCGAGGGAGCTTCAGTCTGTATCTAAACCCGTGCTGTACATGTCCTGGGAGTGTTTGATGGGGGTAGTGTAGAGGGAGCTTTACTCTGTATCTAACCCCGTGCTGTCCCTGTCCTGGGAGTGTTTGATGGGGACAGTGTAGAGGGAGATTTTCTCTGTATCTAACCCCGTGCTGTACCTGTCCTGGGAGTGTTTGATGGGGATAGTGTAGAGGGAGCTTCACTCTGCATCTAACCCTGTGCTGTACATGTCCTGGGAGTGTTTGATGAGGACAGTGAAGTGGGAGCTTTACTCTACATCTAACCACTTGCTGTATCTGTCGTGGGAGTGTTTGATGAGGACAGTGAAGTGGGAGCTTTACTCTATATCTAACCACTAGCTGTACCTGTGCTGGGAGTGTTTGATGGGGACAGTGTAGACGGAGATTTATTCTGTATCTCACCCCGTGCTGTATCTGTTAGAACATAAGAACATAAGAAATAGGAGCAGGAGTAGGCCATCTAGCCCCTCGAGCCTGCCCCGCCATTCAATAAGATCATGGCTGATCTGACGTGGATCAGTACCACTTACCCGCCTGATCCCCATAACCCTTAATTCCCTTACCGATCAGGAATCCATCCATCCGCGCTTTAAACATATTCAGCGAGGTAGCCTCCACCACCTCAGTGGGCAGAGAATTCCAGAGATTCACCACCCTCTGGGAGAAGACGTTCCTCCTGAACTCTGTCTTAAACCGACCCCCCTTTATTTTGAGGCTGTGTCCTCTAGTTTTAACTTCCTTACTAAGTGGAAAGAATCTCTCCGCCTCCACCCTATCCAGCCCCCGCATTATCTTATAATATCTGTTCCGGGAGTGTTTGATGGGGACAGTGTAGAGGGAGATTTACTCTGTATCTAACCCCATGCTGTAGCTGTCCTGGGAGTGTTTGATGGGGACAGTGTCAAGGGAGCTTTACTCTATATCTAACCACTTGCTGTACCTGTCCTGGGAGTGTTTCATGGGGACAGTGAAGAGGGAGCTTTACTCTGTATCTAACCCCGTGCTGTACCTGTCCTTGGTTTGTCTGATGGGGTTATTGTAGAGGGAGCTTTACTCCATATCTAACCCCCTGCTGTATCTGTTCTTGGAGTGTTTGATGGGGATAGTGCAGAGGGAGCTTTACTTTGTATCTAACCTATGCTGTGCCTGTCCTGGGAGTGTTTGATGGGGACAGTGTCGAGGGAACTTTACTCTGTATCTAACCCCGTGCTGTACCTGTCCTGGGAGTCTTTGATGGGGACAGTGCCGAGGGAGCTTTACTCTGTATCTAAACCCGTGCTGTACCTGTCCTGGGAGTGTTTGATGGGGACAGTGTAGAGAGAGCTTTACTCTGTATCTAAACCCGTGCTGTACCTGTCCTGGGAGTGTTTGATGGGGACAGTGTCGAGCGAGCTTCACTCTGTATCTAAACCCGTGCTGTCCCTGACTTGGGAGTGTTTGATGAGGACAGTGTAGAGAGAGCTTTACTCTGTATCTAACCCTGTGCTGTACCTGTCCTGGGAGTGTTTGATGGGGACAGTGTAGAGGGAGCTTTACTCTGTATCTAACCCCGTGTTGTACCTGTCCTGGGAGTGTTTGATGGGGACAGTGTAGAGGGAGCTTTATTCTGTATCTAACCCCATGCTGTATCTGTCCTGGGAGTGTTTGATGGGGACAGTGTAGAGGGAGCTTTACTCTGTATCTAAACCCGTGCTGTCCCTGTCCTGGGAGTGTTTGATGAGGACAGTGTAGAGGGAGCTTTACTCTGTATCTAACCCTGTGCTGTACCTGTCCTGGGAGTGTTTGATGGGGACAGTGTAGAGGGAGCTTTACTCTGTATCTATCCCCGTGTTGTACCTGTCCTGGGAGTGTTTGATGGGGACAGTCTCGAGGGAGCTTTACTCTGTATCTTACCCCGTGCTGTACCTGTCCTGGGAGTGTTTGATGGGGACAGTGTCGAGCGAGCTTCACTCTGTATCTAACCCCGTGCTGTACCTGTCCTGGGAGTGTTTGATGGGGACAGTGTAGAGGGAGCTTTACTCTGTATCTAACCCCGTGCTGTACCTGTCCTGGGAGTGTTTGATGGGGACAGTGTAGAGGGAGCTTTACTCTGTATCTAACCCCGTGCTGTATCTGTCCTGGGAGTGTTTGATGGGGACAGTGTAGAGGGAGCTTTACTCTGTATCTAACCCCGTGCTGTACCTGTCCTGGGAGTGTTTGATGGGGGACAGTGGAGAGGGAGCTTTACTCTGTATCGAACTCTGTGCTGTACCTGTCCTGGGAGTGTTTGATGGGGACAGTGTAGAGGGAGCTTTACTCTGTATCTAACCCTGTGCTGTACCTGTCCTGGGTGTGTTTGATGGGGGACAGTGTAGAGGGAGCTTTACTCTGTATCTAACCCCGTGCTGTACCTGTCCTGGGAGTGTTTGATGGGGGACAGTGTAGAGGGAGCTTTACTCTGTATCTAACCCCGTGCTGTACCTGTCCTGGGAGTGTTTGATGGGGACAGTGTAGAGGGAGCTTTATTCTGTATCTAACCCTGTGCTGTACCTGTCCTGGGAGTGTTTGATGGGGACAGTCTCGAGGGAGCTTTACTCTGTATCTAAACCCGTGCTGTACCTGTCCTGGGCGAGTTTGTTGGGGACAGTGCAGAGGGAGCTTTACTCTGTATCTAACCCCGTGCTGTATCTGTCCTTGGTTTGTTTGATGGGGACAGTGTAGAGGGAGCTTTACTCTATATCTAACCCCGTGCTGTATCTGTTCTGGGACGGTTTGATGGGGACAGTGTAGAGGGAGCTTTACTCTGTATCTAACCCCGTGCTGCACCTGTCCTGGGAGTGTTTGATGGGGGACAGTGTAGAGGGAGCTTTACTCTCTATCTAACCCCGTGCTGTACCTGTCCTGGGAGTGTTTGATGGGGACAGTCTCGAGGGAGCTTTACTCTGTATCTAAACCCGTGCTGTACCTGTCCTGGGCGAGTTTGTTGGGGACAGTGCAGAGGGAGCTTTACTCTGTATCTAACCCCGTGCTGTATCTGTCCTTGGTTTGTTTGATGGGGACAGTGTAGAGGGAGCTTTACTCTATAGCTAACCCCGTGCTGTATCTGTTCTGGGACGGTTTGATGGGGACAGTGTACAGTGAGCTTTAATCTGTATCTAACCCCGTGCTGTAACTGTCCTGGGAGTGTTTGATGGGGACAGTGTAGTGGGAGCTTTACGCTGTATCTAACCCATGCTGTGCCTGTCCTGGGAGTGTTTGATGGGGACAGTGGAGAGAGAGCTTTACTCTGTATCTAACCCCGTGCTGTATCTGTCCTTGGTTTGTCTGATGGGGATATTGTAGAGGGAGCTTTACTCCATATCTAACCCCCTGCTGTATCTGTTCTTGGAGTGTTTGATGGGGATAGTGCAGAGGGAGCTTTACTCTGTAACTAACCCATGCTGTCCCTGTCCTTGGAGTGTTTGATGGGAACAGTGTAGAGAGAGCTTTACTCTGTATCTAAACCCGTGCTGTACCTGTCCTGGGAGTGTTTGATGAGGACAGTGTAGAGGGAGCTTTACTCTGTATCTAACCCTGTGCTGTACCTGTCCTGGGAGAGTTTGATGGGGACAGTGTAGAGGGAGCTTTACTCTGTATCTAACCCCGTGTTGTACCTGTCCTGGGAGTGTTGGATGGGGACAGTCTCGAGGGAGCTTTACTCTGTATCTAATCCCGTGCTGTCCCTGTCCTGCGAGTGTTTGATGGGGACAGTGTAGAGGGAGCTTTACTCTGTATCTAACCCCGTGCTGTACCTGTCCTGGGAGTGTTTGATGGGGACAGTGGAGAGAGAGCTTTACTCTGTATCTAACCCCGTGCTGTATCTGTCCTTGGTTTGTCTGATGGGGATATTGTAGAGGGAGCTTTACTCCATATCTAACCCCCTGCTGTATCTGTTCTTGGAGTGTTTGATGGGGATAGTGCAGAGGGAGCTTTACTCTGTAACTAACCCATGCTGTCCCTGTCCTTGGAGTGTTTGATGGGAACAGTGTAGAGAGAGCTTCACTCTGTATCTAAACCCGTGCTGTACCTGTCCTGGGAGTGTTTGATGAGGACAGTGTAGAGGGAGCTTTACTCTGTATCTAACCCTGTGCTGTACCTGTCCTGGGAGAGTTTGATGGGGACAGTGTAGAGGGAGCTTTACTCTGTATCTAACCCCGTGTTGTACCTGTCCTGGGAGTGTTTGATGGGGACAGTCTCGAGGGAGCTTTACTCTGTATCTAATCCCGTGCTGTCCCTGTCCTGCGAGTGTTTGATGGGGACAGTGTAGAGGGAGCTTTACTCTGTATCTAACCCCGTGCTGTACCTGTCCTGGGAGTGTTTGATGGGGACAGTGTAGAGGGAGCTTTACTCTGTATCTAACCCCGTGCTGTATCTGTCCTGGGAGTGTTTGATGGGGACAGCGTAGAGGGAGCTTTACTCTGTATCTAACCCCGTGCTGTACCTGTCCTGGGAGTGTTTGATGGGGACAGTGTAGAGGGAGCTTTACTCTGTATCTAACCCCGTGCTGTATCTGTCCTGGGAGTGTTTGATGGGGGACAGTGTAGAGGGAGCTTTACTCTGTATCTAACCCCGTGCTGTACCTGTCCTGGGAGTGTTTGATGGGGACAGTGTAGAGGGAGCTTTACTCTGTATCTAACCCTGTGCTGTACCTGTCCTGGGAGTGTTTGATGGGGGACAGTGTCGAGGGAGCTTTACTCTGTATCTAACCCCGTGCTGTACCTGTCCTGGGAGTGTTTGATGGGGGACAGTGTAGAGGGAGCTTTACTCTGTATCTAACCCTGTGCTGTACCTGTCCTGGGAGTGTTTGATGGGGACAGTCTCGAGGGAGCTTTACTCTGTATCTAAACCCGTGCTGTACCTGTCCTGGGCGAGTTTGTTGGGGACAGTGCAGAGGGAGCTTTACTCTGTATCTAACCCCGTGCTGTATCTGTCCTTGGTTTGTTTGATGGGGACAGTGTAGAGGGAGCTTTACTCTATATCTAACCCCGTGCTGTATCTGTTCTGGGACGGTTTGATGGGGACAGTGTACAGTGAGCTTTAATCTGTATCTAACCCCGTGCTGTAACTGTCCTGGGAGTGTTTGATGGGGACAGTGTAGTGGGAGCTTTACGCTGTATCTAACCCCGTGCTGTATCTGTCCTGGGTGTGTTGGATGGGGACAGTGGAGAGAGAGCTTTACTCTGTATCGAACTCTGTGCTGTACCTGTACCTTTCCTGGGTGTGTTTGATGGGAACAGTGTCAAGGGAACTTTACTTTGCATCTAATCCCGTGATTCAGTTACTGATAGACTGGCGAGGAAGATCAGGTCACACACATGCTCTCCTTACACACTCTCAGACACACACACACACACATACACACACGCTCTCTCTGCCTCTCACACACACATACACTATCTCTTACGCACTCTCTCACTCACACACATGCTCTTTCTCTCTGTCACACACACTTTCTCTCTCTCACACACTTTCTCTCTCACACACACTTTCTCTCTCACACATTCTCTCACACACACTTTCACGCTCACACACTCTCACCCATGCATTCTCTCCAACTGACACACTCTCACACACATGCACTCAGTCTCTCACACACACACACACACACATACACTCTCTCTCACACACACATACACTCACTCTCTCACACACATACACTCTCTCTCACGCACACACTCTCTCTCACGCACTCTCTCTCTCTCTCACACACACACTCTCTCTCTCACGCACACACTCTCTCTCACACACACACACTCTCTCTCTCACGCACACACTCTCTCTCACGCACACGGTCTCTCTCTCGCACACGCTCTCTCTCTCGCACACACTCTCTCTCTCACACACCCTCTCTCTCGCACACACTCTCTCTCTCTCACACACTCTCTCTCTCTCACACACTCTCTCTCTCGCACACACTCTCTCTCTCTCACACACTCTCTCTCACGCCCACGCTCTCTCTCTCGCACACGCTCTCTCTCTCGCACACGCTCTCTCTCTCGTACACACTCTCTCTCTCGCACACACTCTCTCTCTCGCACTCTCTCTCTCGAACACACTCTCTCTCTCGTACACACTCTCTCTCACACACACACACACACTTTCTCTCTCACACACATTCTCTCACACACACTTTCACGCTCACACACTCTCACCCATGCACTCTCTCTCACTGTCACACTCTCACACACATGCACTCAGTCTCTCACATACACATACACTCACTCTCTCACACACATTCACTCTCTCTCAAGCATACACTCCCTCTCACACACACACTCTCTCACACACACTCTCTCTCTCACACACACACTCTCCCTCGCACACACTCTCTCTCACACACACGCTCTCTCTCTCGCACACTCTCTCTCTCACACACACACACTCTCTCTCACACATACACTCTCTCACACGCACACACTCTCTCACACGCACACACTCTCTCTCACGCACACTCTCTCTCTCACGCACACTCTCTCTCTCACGCACACACTCTCGCACACACACTCCCTCTCGCACACACTCTCTCTCTCGCACACTCTCTCTCTCTCGCACACACTCTCTCTCTCGCACACACTTTCTCTCTCGCACACACTCTCTTGCACACTCTCTCTCTCGCACACTCTCTCTCTCACACTCTCTCTCTCACACACACACACTTTCTCACACACTCTCTCGCACACTATCTCTCTCACACACACACACTCCCTCTCTCTCACACACACATTCTCTTATACACACACACACACACAGTGATGGGGCAAAATGTAGAGGAAGATTTGAGCTGTATCGAACCCCGTGCTGTACCTGTCCTGGGTGTGTTTGATGTGCACAATGTGGAGGCAGCTTTTCCTTTAATCTAGCACCATGCTGTATCTGTCATTGGTTTATTTGATAGTGACAGTGTATCGGGAGCTTCACTCTGTATCTAACCCCGTGCTGTACCTGTCCTGGGTGTGTTTGATGGGGACAGTGTCGAGGGAGCTTCACTCTGTATCAAAACCCGTGCTGTACCTGTCCTGGGAGTGTTTGATGGGGGACAGTGTAGAGGGAGCTTTACTCTCTATCTAACCCCGTGCTGTACCTGTCCTGGGAGTGTTTGATGGGGACAGTCTCGAGGGAGCTTTACTCTGTATCTAAACCCGTGCTGTACCTGTCCTGGGCGAGTTTGTTGGGGACAGTGCAGAGGGAGCTTTACTCTGTATCTAACCCCGTGCTGTATCTGTCCTTGGTTTGTTTGATGGGGACAGTGTAGAGGGAGCTTTACTCTATAGCTAACCCCGTGCTGTATCTGTTCTGGGACGGTTTGATGGGGACAGTGTACAGTGAGCTTTAATCTGTATCTAACCCCGTGCTGTAACTGTCCTGGGAGTGTTTGATGGGGACAGTGTAGTGGGAGCTTTACGCTGTATCTAACCCATGCTGTGCCTGTCCTGGGAGTGTTTGATGGGGACAGTGGAGAGAGAGCTTTACTCTGTATCTAACCCCGTGCTGTATCTGTCCTTGGTTTGTCTGATGGGGATATTGTAGAGGGAGCTTTACTCCATATCTAACCCCCTGCTGTATCTGTTCTTGGAGTGTTTGATGGGGATAGTGCAGAGGGAGCTTTACTCTGTAACTAACCCATGCTGTCCCTGTCCTTGGAGTGTTTGATGGGAACAGTGTAGAGAGAGCTTTACTCTGTATCTAAACCCGTGCTGTACCTGTCCTGGGAGTGTTTGATGAGGACAGTGTAGAGGGAGCTTTACTCTGTATCTAACCCTGTGCTGTACCTGTCCTGGGAGAGTTTGATGGGGACAGTGTAGAGGGAGCTTTACTCTGTATCTAACCCCGTGTTGTACCTGTCCTGGGAGTGTTGGATGGGGACAGTCTCGAGGGAGCTTTACTCTGTATCTAATCCCGTGCTGTCCCTGTCCTGCGAGTGTTTGATGGGGACAGTGTAGAGGGAGCTTTACTCTGTATCTAACCCCGTGCTGTACCTGTCCTGGGAGTGTTTGATGGGGACAGTGGAGAGAGAGCTTTACTCTGTATCTAACCCCGTGCTGTATCTGTCCTTGGTTTGTCTGATGGGGATATTGTAGAGGGAGCTTTACTCCATATCTAACCCCCTGCTGTATCTGTTCTTGGAGTGTTTGATGGGGATAGTGCAGAGGGAGCTTTACTCTGTAACTAACCCATGCTGTCCCTGTCCTTGGAGTGTTTGATGGGAACAGTGTAGAGAGAGCTTCACTCTGTATCTAAACCCGTGCTGTACCTGTCCTGGGAGTGTTTGATGAGGACAGTGTAGAGGGAGCTTTACTCTGTATCTAACCCTGTGCTGTACCTGTCCTGGGAGAGTTTGATGGGGACAGTGTAGAGGGAGCTTTACTCTGTATCTAACCCCGTGTTGTACCTGTCCTGGGAGTGTTTGATGGGGACAGTCTCGAGGGAGCTTTACTCTGTATCTAATCCCGTGCTGTCCCTGTCCTGCGAGTGTTTGATGGGGACAGTGTAGAGGGAGCTTTACTCTGTATCTAACCCCGTGCTGTACCTGTCCTGGGAGTGTTTGATGGGGACAGTGTAGAGGGAGCTTTACTCTGTATCTAACCCCGTGCTGTATCTGTCCTGGGAGTGTTTGATGGGGACAGCGTAGAGGGAGCTTTACTCTGTATCTAACCCCGTGCTGTACCTGTCCTGGGAGTGTTTGATGGGGACAGTGTAGAGGGAGCTTTACTCTGTATCTAACCCCGTGCTGTATCTGTCCTGGGAGTGTTTGATGGGGGACAGTGTAGAGGGAGCTTTACTCTGTATCTAACCCCGTGCTGTACCTGTCCTGGGAGTGTTTGATGGGGACAGTGTAGAGGGAGCTTTACTCTGTATCTAACCCTGTGCTGTACCTGTCCTGGGAGTGTTTGATGGGGGACAGTGTCGAGGGAGCTTTACTCTGTATCTAACCCCGTGCTGTACCTGTCCTGGGAGTGTTTGATGGGGGACAGTGTAGAGGGAGCTTTACTCTGTATCTAACCCTGTGCTGTACCTGTCCTGGGAGTGTTTGATGGGGACAGTCTCGAGGGAGCTTTACTTTGCATCTAATCAGCCCGGCAGGTTTTTGTACGGTGCTGAATGCTCTTTGCTATGCTGTGCCTTCACTGCACAGAAATAAGTGGCAGTGTCTGTCAGCCGAGTGTCGCTAACATTCAGAAAGCTACGTTTCTCTGAGAAAATGAACCGAGCCGTGATCCTGTTCTGATCGCTGGTACCGCTCACCAGGTGCTGCACGGTTAGGTCCCGGTATTGTTTGTACCATTGCAAGATATTTTGCTCTACTGTCGTTGAGCAGTTCAACAATGCCGTGCCTCCCTCGGTAACAACCATTGACTCCGGCGACTGTGATAGCTCTTCACTGCTAGCGGCATCTGGGAAGAATATAGAGGTATGCAGTAACATCATTAAAAAATACTATCACAGAGCGCAATATAATCATCACAATAAAGTAAAATTGTGTACACAATAGGATATAATACAATAAAGCAGAGTACAATTCAACATAACATAGCATTGCTAATGTGCGAGATATTCCTGTCAGAAATAATCATCACACTCACACTGAGGGAAGAGTAAGAAATCCAGGATGATGATCACGAAAGTGAAGCTCAGCTTCATGTCGGATCCTATCGACGTGTGGAAGCTCGCTGTCGTCAGATCCCAGGGGAAAAGACGCTCCTGGGGAAGGCAGCGCTGTTGGGTGTCAAACTGAACCAAACACCAGTTACACCGTGTCGGTCAGAGCCGGGGCGCCTGGACTTGTGATCACAAAGTGAAGCAGTGAGGGAGCTTCAGCAATGATAGCGCGGGGGAGGAGAGTGCGCATGCGACAGAGCATCCCGCACTGTGACGTCAGCGCATCTGGCATCGTGACGGCAGAGCGTCTGCGATTGTGACATCAGAGCAACATGTGTTGTAACGTCAGAGCATCACTGGTGGCATTGTGAGATCAGAGCAAATGTTGTGACGTCCGATCATCTAGCATTGTGACTCACCCGATGAAGGACCCCCCCCCCCCCCTCTGAAAGTTCCTGATTCTAAATAAACCTGTTGCACTTTAACCTGGTGTTGTGAGACTTCTTATTGTGACGTGTGATGTCATCTGCAGTCTGAGAGACGTCAGTAGGTGGGCTCTGAGGGTGAGAAACATCTCTCCCGGAACTGATCTGAACATCCAGCCCTGAGTTTGGGGCCTCTTTTTAGGTCAAACCGAATAAACAAACTCAAATTAAGTCAGGACAAAGTAAAAGGGGCAGCTCCCCAAAAGGAGGGGGAACAGCCCGAACAAAAATCAAAGTACCAAGGAAACTTAAAGTCATCAAATTAAAATGTAGCCCTGAGTTTGGGGAATTAACAGCAGATCAGAAACTGAACGGCACCGGGTTTAACCTGTTCACTGATTTGATGACTCATCTGCCGGTCTGATTGGATTCTGCAGTCACAGTTTTCTAGTTTATGGTTGGAAACTCGTTTAATCCGAGGTTAATGTGGTTTTCTCTGGTAATGTGTTTCAGCGGCGGACAGCACCGCTGCTCATAGTGGCTGTATCTGCCCAAGATTCTACACTACCCTGGCAAACATCTCGGTCTTTTGGCTACGATCAAGCGTCAAATCAAGCCCAAGATCAGGTGCGATGCCTTTTCCTGGCAGCTTGGATCTTGTAAAAATCTCTTGTTGGGTCCATGAATTAGATTCAACTTGAACTTGAATTCGTTATTGGAGCAATTAGGAGATGGATTATTGGCTTGGCCTCTCCGCTCTGCGCATTGGCTTTGTAACGTTAAGGAATCTTATTTTTTAATCCAACAGACAGAAGCTTCCTGGACACAATGCAAAGTGCGAGGGCAGCACTGATTTCAATCATAAACTCCGGACATGAGTCTTTCTTCTGATCAACTCTTCAATGTCCAATTTCTCCACCTGGAGATGGAGACAGGTATGGCTGCCTGAACGGTGCTCTTGGTGTTGTTTGTCTCAGTGATTGTCTGCGGAGATTAGTGAGACTTCCTGTCAGCGCAGCTCATCCGGTTTAGTGAGTGCCAGAATAAAACAAAATTACTCCATGTAACATCATAGGTGAAACTTGAAAAAAAACTACTTCTGTTTTGGTTTGAGGACAATAAGCAAGTGACAGAATTTCCAAGACTCAGATCTGAAATTCATCTTCAAACGGGAATCAATCATATCGGATTCTGCTAAACTTTAGGTTGAAATCACGATTGGGAAATGAGACTAAATGTTTTATTCCACAATTGTCTATCTGACTCTGTCCCTCCCCACCCCCAGAAAACCCGCTGCTGCTTTTCCACATTGTCGCTGTCCGCTCTAGAAAAGGGACGTTGAATCAAGAAAAACCTCGTCCTAATCCGCACTCTCATTAATCTGCTGTAGTGTCATTGCATCATCTCACGTCATATACCTGTTTCCCAGTGGTGGAGATCTGCCTTTCAGTGAGCAGAAATATCCCAAACTGGAATATAATCAGTGTTGCTTGATAGGAAAATCGCAATATCGTTCGAGACCGGGGTGTGAGTGAAATCGCTGGTCTGGCAATTGTAATGTGGAAACACTGGGTTGCGAATTGTGTCAGAAAGCAATTGACAGACATTCAAAATGAGAATGAATATTGATGGTAACTTGTTCTCATGGATTGTTTTAAATAGCACAATGAGAATCTTGCGAAATGTATATGTTATATAAACTGTCCCTTAGCTAGCAAAATACTCTGACCAAATAGACATGTTGACCAATGGACCTTGAGATGGACGATGAAGATGGGGAAAGTGTTGCATAGTAATTCGCACAGGCAAGGGGATATAATCAAAGGAGTAAACAAATCATGAACGTATATTTAGTGTAGTTGCGAGTTAAAAACCAACTGCAGGTCGCCTGTTCTTGTTGAGTGCTGTGTTTTGATGTTTGATTTATGATCACGTGACTCTCGCTGTGGACGAAATAAATGTTTCTGATTATCAGCGCCCTCTGCTGATCACTAACTGGAACTCCAGCCCGGGGTTTTTGTACAGGGTTCGCTTGTCTCTGCAGCAGTGTGGGCTCCATGGCACAGAAATACACGGCGCTGTCGGAGAGAAGAGTTCCAGTGATATTTAAAGGAGCAGTGCTGTTTCCTTTGTGTAAATTAGCCGAGAACCTATCTGGGAAATCCGGGGACTTATCAGTATTGCCTGTGCTATATATCTTCATCAAATATCTCAGAGCTTGCCCGGGATAGTGGATGTACCAGAACATTGCTTGAAGAGCAGCTGTCGAGTATTTACAGTCCAGTGTTATGTTCTGTCCTTCCAGAACCGATAATTCAGATCGATCTTGAAACACTGAATCTTCAGCATTTGCCCCTGTAACAAAACACAGAAGTTATTCAATATCTCGGAGCGAAGATAACCCATGGAACAAACACAGATCCTTTAAACATTGGCTCAAAAAGAAAACGCTGGAAATTTTCAGTAGATCTGACAACATCTGTGAGAGGCGAACAGAGATAATGTTTCAAGTCAGGATGACACTTTGTCAGAGTTTATTGACTCACCGGGCAGCAAGACCATTATTATCAGCAAACAAAATAAGGAGCACATGGTGTCTGGTTTCGGGTTCGGCAGAAATGAAGCAGTATTTGAAATGTGTTGACATTTCTGTTCTGATATTCAAGCGGAAATTCATATCAGCGGAAACGTAATTTACTCAGAAATTATGGGGCGTTTCCCAGCGACAGGATTGGCCGCTTTCTCAGGATTGATGATCGTCGGGCATCAATCAGCGTTCGCTCGACTAATAAGTTCTGAGTTTCTCTTTCTCCCTGTCTTTCTCAGATTCTCCTGCTCTCTCTTCGTTTGGAGCCTGTCTATCTCGCTCTGTCATTCCGCCTCTGTTTGTCTCACCCCCATTGCTCTGCTTCTGACCGTCTCTGTCTTCGCACTGGCTCTACATTCTTATCTTTCTGCGCTTCTCCCTAGAGTTCAGAGAATCCGATTTCTCCCACTCTCCCATTTCAATGAGCCCACTAAATTACTCATTCTATTCGAGCACCAAATGTAGATAAAGTTAATAACCAGCACTTAAGGGGTAGCATTATGATGGAAAGATTTAAATGTAAATACTAAAGAATATAGGAAATGAATGTGAACCCAGGGTCATGTTTGCATCTTGTGTTATTATTTTAGAGAAGGCATCTTATCGCAATCTTGATGGCTTCATATTGTTTAGAATGAGCTTTTATAACCAGTATGAACTGAATAAAGCGAAACGCCAGCAATTAAAGTAACGGTGGGATTATCCCTCATGTATAGGCTCAACTGCGTTCAATTGCATTGGGATAGTAAAAGGATGAACAAGAATAATGCAACATAATCATGCAGCCCTTTTGTTATTTGAGAATTCGATGATTTTGCAGGAAATGACCAGTTACCTCAGATTGCCGCCAGATGGCGGTGCCTCACCATGTTTGTGTGTTTACTGCAGCGGGTACGGGGAGCATAACTCGGCGGTATTGCTGCTGGTCTGGTTTCCCAAGGCGTCCAGAGGCTCTCGGAAATAACCCTGTCGCTATCACGTACTACGTTATATTATGCTATGTTAATTGTGTTTCCCTTTCTGAAATTCCTGAGTGTGTTTAGGCCATTGAATTTCTCATTGTACCCTTTTGTTTCTCTCACTGACTATCTCTCTGTTTCTCTTGTTCTCTGTTCGTCTGTCTCTCTTTATGTTTTCGTCTGTACTGTCTCCATAAATCTGCAACTGCTCCCTTCACAGTTCCTTCACCGAACCTTCATCTATTTCCCTTCCTGTCTCCGTCTCTCCCTCATTTATCTTACTGTCTGTCCCTCTATTTATCTCCTTGCCTCTCCCACATTTCTCTCATTCCCTTTCCTCGTGTTTATATCCCTGTAACTCCATCTGTCCCTCCTAATCTGTGCCTTGACTTCTATCACGGTCTCGGCCTCGAATTCACCCACTGTCTTTCCATTCGTCTAGTTGGACCAATGAGCGGCACAGGCTTGGAGGGCCGAAGGGCCTGTTTCCTGTGCTGTACTGTTCTGTGTTCTTTGTTCTTTGTTTATCTTCATTCCTTAGCTTGAAGATTTCTGTGTTGCTGCTTTTATTCCCCTCACGGGATCAACATCTAAATCCACTGTTGTACAAATCGCGTATTGTTTTATTTACAATCGCAACCCCCTGAAATCTACCGCGGAGGATAAAGAGTTCAGCGTCACCAGGTCACGCACAATGAGATTAGTGTTCTTGAGAAACCGTCACAAAAAATAAATAACATTCAATCTGAGCGTGTGAGGCCGATCAAATAAAACCGCAGACAGCTGAGGACTTTGGATCTGCATTCGATGGAGTTTAGAGAGATGAGGGGGGAATCTCATTGAAAAATACAGCAGACTGAAAATCCTGGACAGAGTGGCTGTGGAGAAGATATTTCCATTAGTAGGAGAATCTAGCACACGGCACACAACCCCAGAATAGAGGGACGACACTAGAGAACCGATTGGACTTTAATGTCTCTTTCCCAGGTGACTGTTTGTGTGCCAGGCAACCATCTTATGTGTACCCATCTGTATATGGGTACACATAAGATGGGACTTAATAGACATTAAACCACCACCCCATCAACATCCTGGGAGTTGACAGAAAACTGAACTGGACCCAGGAATATAAATACAGTGGCTACCAGAGCTGATCAAAGGTTAGGAATCCTGCGGCGAGTAACTCACCTCCTGACTCCCCAAAGCCTGTCCACCATCTACAAGGTACAAGTCAGGAGTGAGATGGAATACCCTCTACTTGCTTGGATGAGTGTAGCTGCAACCACACTCGAGAGGCTCGACACGATACAGGACAAATCAGCCCGCTTGATTGCTCCCCATTCCATGAACATTCATTCCTGCCACCACAGACGAACAGTGACAGCCGTGTGCACCATCTGCAGGATACACTGCAGCAACTCACCAAGGTTTTTTTTTTCGGCAGCACAATCCAAACACACGAGCACTGCCATCTAGGAGAAGAAGGGCAGCGGGCACATGGGAACACCACAACCTCGAGGTTCCCTTCCAAGTTATTCTACATCCCTACATGGAAATATATCGATGTTCCTTCACGGTCACTGGGTCAAATCACTGGAACTCCCTCACTAACAGCACAGTGTGTGTACCTGCACCTCAGGTACCACAAGAAGGCAGTTCACCACCACACAATACACCAATGTCAGCTGCGGGAATAGACTATCTTCGTGCTGCGAGGTGAGTCTCTGTGTCCCGGATTTATAACAATAGTCGTGTTGCTAAGTGAGTCTGTGTGGAGGTTATTCTACATCTCATTTGTTATGAACTTCAGCAGACTTTGATCTATTCTGAGTTTAGTTATAGGAACGAATGCCGAGGAGTCGGTGTCCGTGGGCTCAGCTGAGTTAACAATTCTGGATGAACAGCCGGTAATTTTCTGCTCTATTGCCTCCACTTCTGAGCGCATCCTTCAGCTGATAGCTGGATACTCCTGGTATCTGCTTACTATATAAATCGCGGCATGGGGTTTAGTCTCGAGATTTACCAAAGTGCTTCTATGATGATTTGAACAAGGTCAAATTGTCTGGTAAATAGAATCGCCGCCTTCGTGAACTCGTGATCAAAACATCTTCATGGAGCTGTAAATACTCGCTGAGGTTTTTGTACAGGGTTTTCGCTGTAACCCAACACTGTGCCTCATTGCACAGTAATAGACCGCCCCGTCCTCCAAACTGAGGGCGCTTATATTGAGGGAGCCGCTCTGTGTCGACTTGTCAGCAGCCGCCAGATATCGTCCTGAAACTTTATTTTCCTTCACTACTAATGTTTTGGTAATAATCCCTCTCAGTGGCTGTGCCGGTTTCTGCTGATACCATTGCATGTAGCTCATACCCTTGTCTGTATAGTTACAATCCAACTGCACCGAATCCCCTTCTGATGCTGTTATTGTCACCGGTGACTGAGTTACTGGATCTGCGCACAGTCCACCTGTAAAGGTAGAGGAATTAAATATCAAGAGTTCATGTAAATTTATAGTTTGTGGAACCTCCCATCTACACCTCACATGGATATTTTTGATGGTTAATTAAATTGGCATCTTTGTGTATAAATATGTTTCCGTGGTTTGATGAACGATGTCCGGTACTTACTGTGCAAGAGCGCCAGCAGAATGATCAGAAACATGTCCGAGTGGATTTATTCCAGTGAATGAGAATGGAGGAGTCAGAGAGTGAGAAAGAGAGCGGGAACCCAGACTCTGCTCCGTTGATTGCAGTGTGAGTGAGTGTGAGTCAGTTTGTCTGTGTGGGTGTGAGTGTGGGGAGGGGAAGTGGAGTCTATTGTGACCTCAGCAGCCTACCATCCATACAGGCTCCAGTGATAATGTCACGTGAGATTGTAGCACCGCCCCTCCCCCGACATCCCTCCCCACTCCAAAACCGGGCTCGAGATTGGCGCCCTCTGCTGACAAATGTTGTTTAATGCAAGTTCGCATTTGGCTGCTGAGTCGATTCAGGGTTCACTCCAACACATACCAAGGCACAAATACTGCCCAGAATTCCGAATTGGTGCTCTGTAGAAAGTCTGTGTTACGTTTCCTACTTACATCGTAAAATGGTGCGGGCATCATTCCTGGAATTCTCTGTTCAAATCCCGGGTACACCGACGTCCAGAGCATACCAAGACTTTGGGAGAAGTGCGCGGTGCTGGGGAAGATATTTCCATGTAAGAGAGACGAGGATCCAAGGGCACAGCCTCAGAGTAAAGGGACGATTCTTTAAAGTAGAGATGAGGAGGAATTTCTTCAGCCAGTGGGTGGTGAATCGATGGAATTCATTGCCACAGAAGGATGTGGAGGTCAGGTCATTGAGTAGATATGTTTTTGATTTGTAAGGGGATCAAAGTTTCCGGGAAAAGGCAGGAGAATGGGGATGTGAAACTTAGCAGCCACAATTGAATGGCGGAGCAGACTCGATGGGTCGAATGGTCTAATGCTATTCCTATATCTTATCGTCTTAAAGGCTTATGGTTATAAATCAGAATAATGCCAGGGATCAACAGATTAATTTGGTTTATTTTCCTTACAAACAAGAAGGTACAAAGGCGACTCAGTTGATATGTTTGGATTTTTCCCCTTTTCAGAGAGTAACATTTAATATTATAGATACATTGTAAAGTCACCGCTTCTCCTTCTGTCTTTACTGCTGAGATGATGTGGAGATGCCGGCGTTGTGAGACTTCTTACTTTAACCTGGTGTTGTGAGACTTCTTACTTTACTGCTGAGGACAGCGGCTGAGTGACAGAATCTCAGTGACCCATATCTGGGAAAAGGTTGTCTTTGGAGGAGGTGGACTCATAAGAAAA
Source organism: Mustelus asterias (assembly GCF_964213995.1). NCBI lineage: Eukaryota > Metazoa > Chordata > Chondrichthyes > Carcharhiniformes > Triakidae > Mustelus > Mustelus asterias. The sequence continues at coordinate 118,380 of NW_027590264.1, read as the reverse complement.
TATTCACGTTCATTCAGTTTGGCGCTCGACATTCTTTGTGTAGTGTAGCGGGTAACATCTGTATTTTATACACGACAGCGCCCAGTTCCAAACAGTCGAGTTAGCAAAATACGAACGTGCTGCGTTTGTTCAACAATTTCGGGCTTTTACCAAGGATTTCTGAGCTGCTTTGGATACAAGCAAACCAGTTATATTTCGGTGAAAGCGCCGGTTGCGTAGGCTCGTTGGTCTAGGGGCAGGATTCTCGCTTTGGGCATTTGAGGTGAAACTGTGTGAGAGGTTGGCTGGGGCAGCCATCGTATTAGAGGGTTGGATGGAGCGAAATTTGTTGAGTGTATTCAGGAGGAATTTCTCATTCCCGACGAGAGGGGGCAAAACTTTACCTTCTCTTGGGAAATAATGTGTTGTTTCTGCATGATGTGGGAGCTGGTGGACCCCACTGTGGTTCCCAGTGAGCATGTCTGCAGTAAGAGTTGGTTGCTTGAGGAACTCCGGCTCAGGGTTGATGTGCTGGAGTCTGAGCTTCAGACACTGCGACATATCAGGGAGGGGGAGAGTTACCTGGACACGGTGTTTCAGGAGGCAGTCACACCCCTTAGACTAACTAATTCAGCCGGGGGTCAGGGACAAGAGGGTGTGGCTGCGAGCGAGGCAGGAAGTGGGACCCAGAAGGTAGAGTTGCAAGAGCCTCAGTCCCTGAATCTGTACAACAGGTTTGAGATTCTTGCTCCCAGTGTGGACGGGAACGGGGACTGCAAGGAGGATGAGCAAACTGCCCCCGGCACCGTGGTACAGGGAGCCGTTCAGGTGGAAGAAGAGAAAAGAAATGTAGTGGTAATTGGGGATAGTGTAGTTAGGGGCATTGACACTGTTCTTTGTGACCAAGATCGAGAATACCAAAGGTTCTGTTGCCTGCCTGGTTCTCGGGTCCAGGATATCTCATCTGGGCTGCAGAGGAACTGAGTAGTCTGAGAATTCACTGATCTCCCAAGCAGAGGCCATTTACCTCAGATCACCACCAGAGGGAGCGCCCTCACCGTGTTTGTGTGATCACGGTATCAGGAGTGGGTTCCATTACACATTGATACAGGGAAACATAAACCAGGAGAACTGGGTTAATTGTTAGATTACACAGTGATATGTTACAGGGCAGTAATCCAGGGGAACTGGGTTAATTGTTGGATTACACAGTGATATGTTACAGAGCAGTAATCCAGGGGAACTGGAATAATTGTTAGATTACACAGTGATATGTTACAGAGCAGTAATCCAGGGGAACTGGATTAATTGTTAGATTACACAGTGATATGTTACAGAGCAGTAATCCAGGGGAACTGGATTAATTGTTAGATTACACAGTGATATGTTACAGAGCAGTAATCCAGGAGAACTGGATTAATTGTTAGATTATACAGTGATATGTTACAGAGTAGTAATCCAGGGGAACTGGATTAATTGTTAGATTACACAGTGATATGTCACAGAGCAGTAATCCAGGGGAACTGGATTAATTGTTAGATTACACAGTGATATGTTACAGAGCAGTAATCCAGGGGAACTGGATTAATTGTTAGATTACACAGTGATATGTCACAGAGCAGTAATCCAGGGGAACTGGATTAATTGTTAGATTACACAGTGATATGTTACAGAGCAGTAATCCAGGGGAACTGGATTAATTGTTAGATTACACAGTGATATGTTACAGAGCTGTAAAGCCAGATATTATTGCTGACAAATAATACTGATCGTTTAAATGACGATGTTGTTTCGAAATAAACGACTGATCTGATTGTTTTTATTTTTAATACTATTTTATGTCAGAACGGAGTCACCAAGACACAGTGGAGCAGTCAGCTGCTGAAATAACAGTTGAAGGGGAAAGTAATGTCACAATAACCTGCAACTTGAGGACAAGCGAGCCCAATCCTAATGTCTACTGGTACAGTCAGAGTCCCGGGCAGCCTCCACAGTACATGCTTCGTATTCTGGGAGGTAAACTGTACAGACACACCGACATCAACGACCGCTTTTTAGCTGCATTAAATAAAACTACCAAGATTACCGAGCGAACAATCGGCAACACGCTGATGACCGACAGTGCCGTATATTTTTGGCCACATCTAAAGTCCTGGAGCGCCATCCAGTGGAATCCAGTCGAAAGCCTCTTCCTTTCTATGCAAATATTGCGACATGATATTTTATAGAATGATTATTAATGCTGGTTTATTATTACTGCTCTCTTCTTATCCTTTCTTCTCCCGTTTGGAACTGTTGCTTATTTGCATAACGTCTGCGATTAATGGTTTCAGGTTGCTGGTATTCAGTGTCATAATGCGTGTTTATTTTATTCATATAGGGCTCTGTATTGGGACCTCTGCTGTTTGTGATTTATATAAACGATCTAGAAGAAGGTGTAACTGGGGTGATCAGTAAGTTTGCGGACGACACGAGACAAGGTTAACGCTATTAATTAGAAACATTGCACTGATATTTTCCTACAGACTACCCTGTGACCGTTCGCCATGAAATGCAATGGTTTACAAAGTTCACTCTCTAAGTCTCTTCTGCCATAACATTGACAATTCATCACAGGTGCTTGTCCTAAATATACCACTGTTCACAGTGAAATGTCACTTCGCAACATTATTTCCTGTAATTTACAGCTGTCACCTGTGAGAGCGGTGAACTGTAGTTTTATGTAGTTTCGGTTAAACATAAATTCTTGGAGAGCCACCTGGTGGAATGATCTGTGTAAACACAAATATTCTCGAATATTGCGGTATGATGTTACTAAAATATTACTATGCCCGATTATTACGGATGTTATTGCTTTGATTTTATAATTCCTGCTGCTTATGCCTTTTTCATTGTTTTACTTTTGTTACGTTTACTATTTAATATTAATTCCGACATTAGTTTCCTCGTTTGCTGCCAACCAAAGTAACTAAAATTGAAACAGTACCATTTAATCTCGAACGAATGTGTGAACAGGGGGTCTATTTACATAATTTGTATGTGTTGGTATTTTAAAGTCGTGATTTCATTGGGATCTTGGCGGATTCATATTGCTAAAACGAGCTTCTTGGTCCAGAATGGCTGAGTCATTACAATAAATCGGCAGGGTTTAAAATAAAAGTGGAATTTTCTCTCATGTTCACTGCATTCATAGAAATCATAGAAACCCTACAGTACAGAAAGAGGCCATTCGGCCCATCGAGTCTGCACCGACCACAATCCCACCCAGGCCCTACCCCCATATCCCTACATATTTACCCACTAATCCCTCTAACCTACGCATCTCAGGACACTAAGGGCAATTTTTAGCATGGCCAATCAACCTAATAATAACAATAATAGCAATAATAACAATATGTGCAAGAATAATGCGGCAAAATCATGTAACAACATCTTTCAGGAACTTGAGAATTCGGTGAATTTCCAGGAATTAGCCTTAGATAGCCACTAGATGGAGCTGCCTCACCATGTTTGTGTGTTTACTGCTGCGGGTTACAGTTTCATAAATACATTTATTTGGTATAATGCGGGCAAACGAAGGTATTACACTTTAAAACTTTGTGAGGTCTCAGCAGAATATATTATATTGCATGAAAATATAAACATTAGCTGGGCAGCAGCTGCGCAAATTTTATTTTTTGCAATCAATACAATTAATGTTAGAAAAATCAAAGCAACTAATTGTTTCCCTGGAGCTTCACATGAAATATAAATCTTACCACACTCCAGTGTAATGCAGAAAGCACGTAGATTTTCTGATTGAAATGCATATAGCACCAAAAGGTCTGCTGTTTGCCATTTACTATCCCGTCCTTGCAGCTATCGGGATTCCAGGTAAGGTCTGTTAGTTCGCTTTATCTCATTAATGACCCTCTCGTAATGTAATGCAGGCTAATAATAGGAATATTCTTTTTACGGTATAAGTGATACATTTGCTCATTGACCTATATGAATTCTAATGATTTACTGATGTAACTTCCACTCTTTTAGAGTTTCATGTTTCACTTTTTGGCATTACTTCCCGAATTTTTTCCTCCCTCCAACAGTGTCTTCCATTTATCTCTACACTCTCACATGTAAAGTGCACTCTTGGTGTTATTGGAAATACTGCCGTGGGAGTATTATTTTTAGGTTGTGGGTTGCAAAAATTGTCCATTTGGCATTACTGGTGTTGATGAATTCTCACTTGGATATCACTGCATCCGTACAAATGGCTGGCGCTATGTTTGTGGGTGAATTCCGACAGTTGCATCACTGTTAAATTATTGATCTTGTTTATCGCTGACATTGACAGTGACGAAGTAAATTGCATAACTGGTTCAAGGTTTGAGGGATTAGTAATAGAGGTTTATAAAATGATGAAGGGGATAGATAGAGTGAACGTTCAAAGATTATTTCCTCGGGTGGATGGAGCTATTACAAGGGGGCATAACTATAGGGTTCATGGTGGAGATACAGGAAGGATGTCCGAGGAGGTTCTTTATTCAGAGAGTGGTTGGGGTGTGGAATGGACTGCCTGCAGCGATAGTGGAGACAGACACTTGAGGAACATTTAAGCGGTTATTGGATAGGCACATGGAGCACACCAGGATGATAGGGAGTGGGATAGCTTGATCTTGGTTTCAGATAAAGCTCGGCACAACATCGTGGGCCGAAGGGCCTGTACTGTGCTGCACTGTTCTATGTTCTATACACCCTGAATCCACTCAACATCAAAATCTGAGCGTGTAATTAAAAAGCATTTGCCGACAAGACGGCGCCAAATTCAAACCCCAGCGTCACAACTTAAACCTGTGTGGATGGTAGGCTCGTGAGGTCACGATGGACTCCTTCCCCCCCCCCCCCCCCCCCCCGCTCCCCAACCCCCACCGCCCTCTCTCTCTCTCTCTCACACACACACACTCACTGCAATCAGCTGAACCAAGCCCGGGTTCTCTCCTTCTCAGTCTCTGACTCATTCCATTCCCATTCACTGAGGGGGATTCACTCAGACATGTTTCTGCTCATACTGGCGGCGCTCTTGCACAGTAAGTACTGGAAAACGTTCATCAAACCAGATAAACATATTGATGGCAACTTAATTAACCATCTGAAATATCCCTGTAATGCGTAGAATAGGTTCCTCAAACTATCGCAGATACAAACACATTTACATTAACTCTTGACATTTAATTCCTCTATCTTCACAGGTGGACTGTGCGCAGATCCAGTAACTCAGTCACCGGTGACAAAAACCGCATCAGAAGGGGGTTCGGTGCAGTTGGATTGTAACTATACAGACAAGGGTATGTACAGCATGCAATGGTATCAGCAGAAACCCGCACAACCACCGACATGGATTATTTCTAAAATATTAGCAACGAAGGATGATGAAGTTTCAGGACGATACCTGGCGGCTGCTGACAGGTCGAAGCAGAACGGTTACCTCAATATCAGCGCCCTCAGTGTGGAGGACGGGGCGGTCTATTACTGTGCAGTGAGGCACAGCGTTAGATTCCAGCTAAACCCCCGTACAAAAACCTCAGCGAGTATTTACAGCTCCACTATGTTTCCTTCTGCGCGAATGCGGTCCGGTGTATTTACCGGGTATTTTGTCCTGATTGAGATCGGCAGTGGAGCGGTTTGGGAAAACTCGATGCTAATCCCAATGCCGCGATTTATGCAGTAAACAGAAACAATGAGTATCTCGCTACCAGCTCAAGGATGCACTTAGAAGTGGAGTTAATATGGCAGAAAATTTGCAGGCTGTTCTTTCTGAATTGTTAGCTCCAATAAGCCCAAGGACATCTGTCACAAAATGCAGAACAGACAAAAATCTACTGTCGTATTTAACAAATGAGATGTCGAATAGCCGCCACAGAGACTCACCCAGCAACACGACTATTATTACAACTCTGGGACACAGAAACTCACCCAACAGCACGAAGATAGTCGAGTGTATTGTGTGGTGGTGAGCTGCCTTCCTGAAGCTCTGCGGTCCCTGAGGTGCAGGTACACCCACTGTGCTGTTAGTGAGGGAGTTCCAGGGTTTGACCCAGTGACGGTGAAGGAACAGCGATATATTTCCAAGAAAGGATGTGGAATAACTTGGAAGGGAATCTCTAGGTGGTGATGTTCCCATGTGCCCGCTGCCCTTGTCCTCCTAAATGGCAGTGGTCGTGTTTTTGGATTGTGCTGCCTAAAAAAAGTTTAGTGAGTTGCTGCAGTGCTTCAGTAGGTGTTGCACACGGCTGCCACTGTTCGTCGGTGGTGGCAGGAATTGATGTTGACGGAATGGTGAACAATCAAGCGGACTGCTTTGTCCTGTATCATGCAATGGTTCAAAGAGATGCAAAAGGGCATCGTGGACAGGCCTCCATACACAAAGTGTGTTTATAATCTGTACATCACTCCCACAAGGGAAGCTAAACAAAGAGATGATGCAGAAAGAAATGGATGGAAATTCTGAGAGATTGAGACGAAGTCAGGCGAATTACGCTCTCGAGGATGTAAAACAGACAGATCAATTTTGTAGAAAGTTTATTTTTCTAAGGTCTGTACTCCAACTTTTTGTATGTGATACTAACCACTAATTGTCACATTTCAGTTCAGTTGATTATTTGCAGTTTTTTAACCGTGTGTTCCAGATCAGAGCGATGGAGATTCTGTTACTCAGCGGGAATCCTCACTCACACCGCCAGAGGGAAAATAGACAAGGATCCTTCGAATATTGACTCACCGAATAGCACGATGATTTCAATCTGGAAGCACCGTGGAACACGTACTCCCCGGATGACATTTCCACAGAAAATAATCGAACTTAAATGTATTTTGTCCTTTCTCTTTTGATATTAAACAGTAAACCCAAATCAGGGACAGGTCTCGCTGATCGGGTGACTGTGGTGCGTATCCAAGGGAGAGAGTGATTAAAGTCCCAGCTCTCTCCACAGGCTGTACACGTTCCGGGTGATCGCCGCAGGTTTTTGTACGGCCCTGTACGGTCTTTGCTACACTGTGCCTCCATCGCACAGAAATAGGTGGCGGTGTCTGTCAGCCGAGCTTCACTAACATTCAGAACGCTGTGGTTCTCTGAGAAACTGTACCGAGCCGTGATCCTGCCCTGATCGCTGGTACCGCTCACCAGGTGCTGCACGGTTCTGTCTGGATTTTGTCTGTACCATTGAAGGACCTTTCCAGTTACTGTAGCTGAACAGTTCAACGATGCAGTGGCTCCCTCGGTAACAACCACTGACTCCGGAGACTGTGATAGCTCTTCACTGCCAGCGGCATCTGGGAAGAATATGTACATTTGCAGTAATAACATATCGTACTATAATGTAGCACAATAAAGTACCATTGTATTCACAATTCGAGATAATACAATAAAGCTGAGTACAATTTAACAGAACATAACATTGCTGAGGTGTGAAATATTGCTGTCAGAAATAGTGACCACACTTACACTGAGGGAACAGTAAGAAATCCAGGAAAATAATCACCAAAGTGAAGCTCAGAAACATGTTGGATCCTATCGGCTTGTGTGAAACAGCTGTCAGCAGATCCCAGGCTGAGAGAAGCTCCTGGGGAAGCAATGCTATTGGATATCAAACCGAGCCCCAAACCAGTCACAGAGTGGCGGTGAGAGCCGGGTCGCTGGGACTTGTGATCACAAAGTGAATCAGTGAGGGAGCTTCAGCATTGATAGTGCGGGGGAGGAGAGTGCGCATGCGACAGAGCATCCGGTATTGTGACGTCAGAACATCCGGCATTCTGACGTCAGAGCATCCGCGTCATTGGAACCTCATAGAATCATAGAATGCCTACAGTGCAGAAAGAGACCATTCGGCCCATTGAACCCGCACCGACCACAGCCCCACCCAGGCCCTCTCCCCGTAACCTCACATCTTTACCCCGCGAATCCCCCTGACACGAGGGGGCAATTCAACATGGCCAGTCAACCTAACCCGCACACATTGGGACTGTGGGAGGAAACCGGAGCACCCGGAGGAAACCCACGCAGACACGGGGAGAATGTGCAAACTCCAGACAGACAGTGACCCGAGGCTGGAATCGAACCGGGGGCGCTGTGAGGCAGCTGTGCTAACCACTGTGGCACCGTGACGCCCAACGTCAGAACATCGTGTATTGTGACGTCGGAATGCGGATATGTGTGGCGTCAGAATGTGTGACGTCACCCTGTAGCCCATGTGACGTCACTGTGAACTGCGAGTGACATCAGTGGGTCTGGATTGTGGGTCAGAGACATCTCTCCTGGAGCTGATCTGAATATTCAGCCCTGAGTTGATGGGAATTAACAGCTGATCTGAAACATCTCTCCCGGAGCTGATGTGAATATCCAGCCCTGAGGTTGCGGAATTAAGATCTAATCAGAAGCAGGGAGGTCCTGCCTTCATGTGGGCCAGTGGTACAAGCAACACCGGGATCCACAGCCAAGGCTTATGAGAAAAAAGCTCTGTTTTGAAACAAATATAAGGAAGATTTTGCGAATACAGGTCTCCCAGTAGAATCTATCTGCCAGTTAAGCTTCCTTTTCTGCTTCCCATAAATTGTTTATTCCTTTAAAACCAAGGTTTGATGTTCAGGTCAACTCCCGGAAAGTGTTTCCGCCGGCAGAACTTTGGAAAACACAAGCGTCTACTTTAGGAGGGGAGAGTGCAATGGAAAGATTAGATTAATTGATTACTCTCCGATTTGTTAAACTTGGAAGGTGGTCATCGGATCCCTACAGTGCAAAAGGAGGCCATTCGGCCCATCAGGTCTGCACCGACTATTATCTAGGCCCTATCCCTGCGGTGTTGAAAGAGATGGCGGAAGAAGAGATAATAGTAAGTTTCAGAAGGGATTGAGAGATAAATTGAAAGCAGAAAAGTGCAGTCACTGTGAGAGATGCGGGGTTTGAAAGCTGAATTGAAGAATTCTGTAATTCTGAATTCTCCACATCAATTCTGCATTCTGTCAGGCAAAGATACCATGGGCCGAGTGGCCACATCTCCTGCATTGATACGCTATGTTTCTATTTTGTCCATGTCCCTGGCCCCGTTATGCTCCTCCCTCTCTATTTCTTCTCAGTCACTTGGACAGTGAGCAGGTGCAGAATGGTGACAGATTCCGGAGATGGAAGTCTCGCTATTTCTGTTCCGGGTGCAGCTGAAGCTGCCGCACACGTCACTCAATATTTTGTCTACTGCATCCCCGCCCCGCCCGTTTTCTGCTCTCACTCTGAACCTATTGTGTGATTGGACGGATTGCTGCCGCTGCTCCATTCCTCTCATTGGTTGGATCAGCAGTGCAGTGGAACAGTGTCTTTCTGTCTCTGACAGGATTTCACTCATTGCAGAGTTACAGACTCAGGAAGCATCATGGTGAACTATCTCACTCCGATCCTCATCATTCTCTCACTTCTCAGTAAGTATTTTCTTCCCAGTAAAACTACATGCTCCTCCTGACTGCTGTAACCCAGATATTCTTGTTGATAAAACAATAGTGATGATGATAATTGTATCGTTTAATCTGAGGCTAACTCTGATTGTCATATTGCTGTTGTTTCTGTTAGAATGGAGCCACCAAGACGAAGTGGAACAATTGGATCCTGGAATAAAGGTTAAAGAGGAAAATGATGTCACACTAACCTGCGCTTTGAAAACAAGCGATTCCAGCCCTAATGTGTACTGGTACAGTCAGCAGCCCGGGAAAGCTCCAGTGTACATGTTTCAGCTTATTGGAGAGATTGTGCAAAGGAACACCGACCTCAATGATCGGTTTTCTTCCAAATTTGATAAAAAGAACAAGACTAGCGAGCTGACGATCAGTAACACACTGATTTCCGACAGCGCCGGGTACTTCTGTGCCATGAAGCCCACACTGCTGCAGAGATATAGCGATTGCCGTACAAAAACCCCACACTGGCAGTTCCAGTTAGTGCCCAGCAGGGTGCGCGCGCACACACGCGGGTAATTCAGTTTCCACAGAGAGAGTGACAGAGATTCTTAACATTGCAACAAAAGACAACTCTCAAAAACAGCAACTGGTGTGGTCCAGTTGCAGTTACATTAGTTAATGGTCGGAGCTTACATTTGCAATATCGATCTGAGATACTTCAACACTTTTTCTTTCGTTTTCGATGCCCTTCTCTGCCTATTTGTTGCAAACTGTCCTTGTCTGCTGATTTATGGAAATTCTGCACATTTCCTTTCAAGTCTTTAACATAAGCATTAAAGCTTTTTCTGTTCCCTTGTACATTAATTCAGGACCTCCCCAATCCGGCTGCTCAGCTATTCGGTCCCATTTCCATCCACATCACTGATGAGGATTTCGCTTTGTACTGAATCACTTACTAATCCGATACTCCTGGTGCAAGAATGCTGGTCCGCAGTGTGGAATGGACATTCAGCTGCCTCTCATATAGAGAGGCAAAGTTACCATCTGCAGTGTATCCTGCAGATGGTGCCCACGGCTGTCACTGTTCGTCTGTGGTGGCAGGAATGAATGTTCATGGAATGGGGAGCAATCAAGCGGGCTGATTTGTCCTGTATCGTGTCGAGCCTCTTGAGTGTGGTTGCAGCTACACTCATCCAAGCAAGTAGAGGGTATTCCATCTCACTCCTGACTTGTACCTTGTAGATGGTGGACAGGCTTTGGGGAGTCAGGAGGTGAGTTCCTCGCCGCGGGATTCCTAACCTTTGATCAGCTCTGGTAGCCACTGTATTTATATTCCTGGGTCCAGTTCAGTTTTCTGTCAACTCCCAGGATGTTGATGGGGTGGTGGTTGAATATCTGTTAAGTCCCATCTCATGTGTACCCATATACAGATGGATAGACATAAGATGGTTGCCTGGCACACAAACAGTCACCTGGGAAAGAGAAATTAAAGTCAAATCGGTTCTCTAGTGTCGTCCCTCTATTCTGGGGTTGTGTGCCGTGTGCTAGATTCTCCTACTAATGGAAATATCTTCTCCACATCCACTCTGTCCAGGATTTTCAGTATGCTGTATTTTTCAATGAGATTCCCCCCTCATCTCTCTAAACTCCATCGAATGCAGATCCAAAGTCCTCAGCTGTCTGCGGTTTTATTTGATCGGCCTCACACGCTCAGATTGAATGTTATTTATTGTGACGGTTTCTCAAGAACACTAATCTCATTGTGCGTGACCTGGTGACGCTGAACTCTTCGTCCTCCGCGGTAGATTTCAGGGGGTTGCGATTGTAAATAAAACAATACGCGATTTGTACAACAGTGGATTTAGATGTTGATCCCGTGAGGGGAATAAATGCAGCAACACAGAAAGCTTCAAGCTAAGGAATGAAGATAATGAAGATCCTCGTGTTTATATCCCTGTAACTCCATCTGTTCCTCCTAATCTGTGCCTTGACTTCTATCACGGTCTCGGCCTCGAGTTCACCCACTGTCTTTCCATTCGTTCATCTTCATTCCTTAACACAACATAATATAACATAGTACATGATACCGACAGGATTATTTCCGAGAGCTTCTGGACGCCCTAGGAAACCAGATCAACAACATAACCGCCGAGTTATGCTTCCCGGACCCGCTGCAGTAAACACACAAACATGGTGAGGCACCGCCATCTGGCGGCAATCTGAGGTAACTGGTCATTTCCTGCAAAATCATCGAATTCTCAAATTACAGAAGGTCGTTACTACTGGTGATTATGTTGCATTATTCTTGTTCATCCTTTTACTATTCCAATGCAATTGAACACAGTTGAACGTATACATGAGAGATAATAACATCGTTATTTTAATTGCTGGCGATTCGCTTTATTCAATTAATAGTGGTTATAAAACTCATTCTAAACAATATGAAGCCCTCAAGATTCCGATAAGATGCCTTTCCTAAAATAACAACACAAGATGTAAATATGACCCTGGATTCACATTCATTTCCTATATTCTTTAGTTATTTACATTTAAATATTTCCATCATAATTTACCTCGCAACTTCTGGTTATTAACGTTTTCTACATTTGTTGCACCAAAAGAATGAGTAACTTAGTGGATTCATTGAAATAGGAGAGTGAGGGAAATCGGATTGTCTGAACTCTGAATTTTAGGGAGAAGGGGAGAAAGATAAGAATGTAGAGCCAGTGCGAAGACAGAGACGGTCAGAAGCAGAGCAATGGGGGCGAGACAAACAGAGGCGGAATAACAGAGCGAGATAGACAGGCTCCAAACGAAGAGAGAGCAGGGGAATCTGAGAAAGACAGGGAGAAAGAGAAACTCAGAACTTATTAGTCGAGCTAACGCTGATTGATGCCCGACGATCATCAATTCTGAGAAAGCGGCCAATCCTGTCGCTGGGAAACGCCCCATAATTTCTGAGTAAATTACGTTTCCGCTGATATGAATTTCCGCTTGAATATCAGAACAGAAATGTCAACACATTTCAAATACTGCTTCATTTCTGCCGAACCCTAAACCAGACACCATGTGCTCCTTATTTTGGTTGCTGATAATAATGATCTTGCTGCCCGGTGAGTCAATAAACTCTGAAAAAGTGTCATCCTGACTTGAAACATTATCTCTGTTCGCCTCTCACAGATGTTGTCAGATCTACTGAAAATTTCGAGCATTTTCTTTTTTTGAGTCAATGTTTAAACGATCAGTGTCTGTCCCATGGGCTCTCTTCCCTCCCAGATATTGAGTGTGTTCTGTGTTTTGTTACAGGGGCAAATGCTGAAGATTCAGTGTTTCAAGATCGATCTGAATTATCGGTTCTGGAAGGACAGAACATAACACTGGACTGTAAATATTCAACAGCTGCTTTTCAAACTGTGTTCTGGTACATCCAGTATCCCGGGCAAGCTCTGAGATATTTGATGAAGATATATAGCTCGGGCAATACCGATAAGTCTCCGGATTTCTCAGATAAATTCTCGGCTGCTTTGCACAAAGGAAACAATACTGTTCCTTTGAATATCGCCAGAGCTGTTCTGTCCGACAGCGCCGTGTATTTCTGTGCCATGAAGCCCACACTGGTACAGATGGAGCGAACACCGCACAAAAACCCCGGACTGGGAGTTCCGGTTAGTGATCAGCAGAGGGCGCTCCCACACTGATAAACAGAAATAATTATTTTGTCTCGACAGTGATAGTCACAGGGTCATAAACAAAATATCAAAACAAAACACAACACTCAACACGAACGGCTGAGCCACAGTTGAATTTTTAACTTGCAACTATACTAAAAATACATTTACAGTTCCTTAACTCACGCTTCAACCTTTGATGACATTTTCTTGCCTGTGTGAATTATTGTGCAGCACTTTCCCCATCTTCACTCTCCTTTTCAAGGTCTCTTTGATCAAAGGGTCTATTTGATTAGAGTATTTTGCTGCCTAAGGGACAGCTTATATTGGCATATACATTTCGCAAGGTTATCATTGTGCTATTCAAAACAATCCCTGAGAACAGGTTGCCATCAATGTTCATTCTCATTTTGAATGTCTGTCAAATGTTTTCTGACACAATTCACAACCCAGTGTTTCTCTGTTTCAATAATCAGACCAGCGACTTCATTCCCACCCCTGGCCCCAACAATATAGCGATTTTCCTCACAAGCACACTGATTATATCTCAGCTTGGGTTATTTCTGCTCACTGAAAGCCAGGTCTCCAGCTTCAGGGCTAAAAACACCACTGCGACACATGTTTTTTTTATTTCAAAAATATACTTTATTCACAAAAAATAAACTCTCCAATAAAACATTGCAAAATGACAGATCCAAAGGTCATAAACAGTGCAAAAAAGAATCATTTTTACAGTACAATACCGTGCTCATTTACAAAAACATTACATTTTGTTACATTTCATTTCTTAAAACTATATACATGTGTCAGAGTTTACTGTGTGCCGTTATTTTTCAGGTTGGCACACAGTTACTCAGGCCGAGGGTATTCTGCAGTTACCCGGCCCTCGGTCTGCCTCGGTTGAGACGGGGTGGGGAGGGGGAACTTCAGATAGGCAATTGTGGAATAAACACATTTAAAGTAATTTCCCAATCGTGATTTCAACCTAAAGTTTAAACACAGTCCGATATGATTGATTCGTGTTTGAACATGTATTTCAGATCTGAGTCATGGAAATTATGTCACTTACTTTATTGTCCTCAAATGATGAGACAGAAACAGAAGTAGTTTTTTTTACAAGTTTCAACTATGATATTGCAAGGATTGTCTTTGTTTTATTCTGGAACTCACTGATCAATATCAGCTTTATGATATTGAACTGCGCTCGCAGGGAGTCTTACTCATGTTTGCAGACAATCGTGAAACAAACAACAGCAACAGCACCGGTCAGGCAGCCAAACCTCTCCATCTCCAGCTGGAGAAATTGGACTCTGAACAGTTGATCAGAATAAGGACTCACTTACGGAATTTATGATGGAAACCAATCCAACCCCGCACTTTGCATTGTCTTCGGGAGCTCCTGTCTGTCGGATTGTAAAATAGTAATTGCTTAACGTTGCAAAGCCAATGCAGAGAGCGGACTGGCCAAGCCAGAATCCATCTCCTAATTGCCCCCAAAACCAATTCAAATTGAATCTAATTCATGGTCCTCGCAAAAAATCCAAGCTGACATGAAAGAGCATCGCACCTGATCTTGGACTCGATTTGATGCTTGATCCGAGCCCAAAGACCGAGATGCCTGCTTTTTGTTTCCAATCAAAAACCGAATTGGTCCACTCAAAGGTCGCTGCAAGAGAGACATTGCAGATCGAAGCTGACAACACAGGGCCCATTCTTCCAGTCTTGGGCTTGATTAACAACATCCTAGCTGATTGGAGCAGGTATTATATTCCTTCCTGTGCTTGACCTGAGCTTCATCTTAGCAAAAGGCCCAGATGGCGTTTTTTAAAAAATTGATTCAAAAGAAACCTCGATGTAACCTTATTGATTTCTATCAAGTGCAGGATTAGCAAATTACACTTGATATTAGACAAAGGCTAGAATCTGGATAGATACAGCCACTGTGAGCAGTGCTGTTCTCAGCCGCATAAAACACACACCCAGCGGGAACCACATTAACCTCGGACTAAACATTCACCCATTCGTTAGGCAAACATTGTGATCAGAGTGAGTCTGAAATGAAACCTGAAATCCTGGTGATTTCTCAAACTATTAATTACAAGATATGGTTTCTTATTAAAAATGTATTACCAAAACAAAGCAACGGGGCAGTTTACAGTATAATATGATTTCATTTATATTAGCAGTTCACAACCCAGCTCACAGACCTGATTGAGTGAGAGGAAGGGAGATTGCCTTTGCTGGTTTTTGTACGGACTCACTGTGCCTCTGTAGCAGTGTGGGGCTCAGCGCACAGTGATACACGGCAGAGTCAGAGACATGGACACCGGTGATATTTAATGGAGCTGATTTCTTGTCTTTGTCCAAATTCGCAGAAAACCGGTCGGAGAAATCAGGAGATTTATCCCCCTTCCCGTTGCCGTAACTTTTCAATAAATATCTCGGAGCTTCTCCGGGATACAGGATGTACCAGAAGAGAGTTTGGTCAGCGTATTTTGCTTTGTAACTGCAGTTCAAAATTACTGTCTGTCCTTCCTGAACCGTTAATTCGGGCGGCTCCTGGGAAACTGCAGTTTGGCCATTGGTTCCTGTAACAACATATAGAATGTGTGAGAAATCTGAGTGAATATAACCCATGAAACACACACTGAGGATTTGAGCTCAGACTCACCGGGCAGCATGACCATTATTATCAGTAAAGCACACAGGGAACACATGGTTCCTGATTGGACAGTAAACAGCCACACTGCTTAAAATACGTTGCTGTTTCTCGTCTTATATCACAGAGTCAACTCAGATCAGAGGCAGCTTCAATTATTGGGAAGCTGCGGGGATGGGGTCATTTTTCACTGCTGCGATTGGCAGTCTTCCTGAGATGACGTCAGCTGTGGACCAATCACTGTTCGTAGAGGAGTAAACTCAGCTTCAATCACTTTCCACCCCCGGCTGTGAGCATCTTTCTCACCCTCTTTCTCTCTCCATGGAAGTTTTATAAGATTATCAGTTATACTGGCTCTTTGTCGGTTTAACTCTCTTCCTTTCGAACTCATTGTCCCTGTTTTTTGCATAGGTCTTTCTCTGTATCTGAATTTAAAAGTGTAATGAATAAGTTACATTCATTTATTCCGCGGGTATAAATAAGTGCATCCACGGCATGAACATAAATAGTAGTTGCTGTTTTAAATGTACCGGGGATATGTAGTCAGCCAACTCCAGTTTGTCGGTGCAGGCTTGAAGGGGCGAAGGGCCTATTTCTGTGGTGTAAATTTCTTTGTTCCACATTGAGATGCGGTTCCACCGGGGTTATTTGTTTCCCGGGAAAGCAATGATTTCAATCAGTCATTATTTCAATCCAGAAACTTCAAAATGTGACAACTCTGGGTGTGCCTTTGATGCTAAACCACATTTGGCTTATGAGGAGTGACTGAGTAGATTGGGACTATACTCATTGGAATTCAGAAGAATGAGTGGAGATCTTATAGAAACATAAAGATTATGAAGGGAATAGATAAGAGGGAAGCAGGGAAGTTATTTCCATTGTCAGTTGAAACAAGAACAGCGCTGACTGTCATGGCCTCAAAATGAGGGGGATTTAGGACTGAGTTGAGGAGAAAATTCTTCACCCAAAGGTTTTGAATCTGTGGAATTTCCTGCCCAGTGAAGCAGTTGAGGCTACCTCGTTGATTGTTTTTTAAGACAAGAATAGACACATTTTTGAACAGTAAATAAATGAAGGGTTATGGTGAGCGGGCGGCTAAGTGGAGCTGAGTCCACGAAAAGATCAGCCATGATCTTATTGAATGGTGGAGCAGACTCGAGGGGCCAGATGGCCTACTCCTGCTCCTTGAGCTTATGTTCTTATGTTATGTTCTTATTAAACAGATCTCCGCTGACAGATAGGCATCTGATACAGAAAGATTAAAAGTACAGATTGATGGAGTTATTCGCCCGGGCGCTCTGCGGGTTTGTGTGATTGGGATGGGAAATTATTGGATTTGATCTGGGAGTAATCTGAGCGACAAATATTACACTTACCAAGTGGAAATCATTGACCTCAGGGACGGAAAGCCACTCAGATGAAGCTGCACTGACGGATTCATTCTATGAACAGTTTCTCTGTAATTCAACGTCATGTGTTTTCCTGACAACAGACTCTTGATTCTGGGTCTCATTGCACAGTAAGTCACGACTCTGTCTGTCAGCTTCAAACCTTTCTTGGACAAGAGAAAAGTGCTTTGTTTCAGGCTGAGATTCCCGCTGAAGTGTTCAAAGCCGAGAGCCTTATCGGTAAACCCATAACTACTGTTTCTGAGCAGATACTGAGGAGCTCGGTGTGGATACTGGCGATTCCAGAACAGGTAATTTTGTTGTGCAGCTGTACTCGATACAGAGTAACAGCAGGGAATTCGTGAATGGCCACCCTCTGCTGCTTGGATTACCGGTACTGACTGGGACACTGAGTCACCATTAGTCATCTCTGAAAATAACAACGGACACAAAGCGGGTTAGGTGGAATAACAACAACGGAATAAAATCGCCTAGAGATGGAAATGGGCAATGAATATGGTGATTGATGGATTTCAGAGGTTTAGAATGACCGACCTGTGATCAAGACAAGAACCAGAGTCAGATAGAGTTTCACCCCCATGGTTCCAGTCTGGACTCCAGAAACAGAGGCAGTGATCACTGACTATACCAGACCTGCAATTAGAGAAGTGGAAACAGCCAGGGGGATGCAGTGACGTCAATGCGATTCCCTGTCCCCGCCCATTTTCACATGTTCAACCAATCGCTTCCTCTCGAAGGGGATCGTGATGTTTCATAAGTGATGAGAGAGCGCCCTCCCGTGGACAGCACAGCCGCATATTGGAAACAGATACACACACAGCCACGTGCAAAGGCCAACACATAAAGACATATAAAACCGTCCAGATATATGCCCAGACACAGATATCAATTCCGACGTTCCTAATCATTAAGGCAGAAAGCAGGAGTGTTCTGGAGATATTTGACACATATTGGTCTGAGTTGCTGACGATGACGGTATGTCAATAACTCCACCTTTCGTGTTCGCGGCAGGCCTCGTATCCAGCACCGAATCAACCCAAGCATCGACAGAAAGACAAACAAAAACTGTGAAAGATTCCCAAACCGATCCACTCAAACATCGATACAGGACAGCATGGCGGCATAGTGGTGAGCGACGGTGCAACACAGCTCCAGGGACCCGGGTTCAATTCCCGGCTTGCTCTGTGTGGAGTCTGCATATTCTCTCCGTGTCTGTATGGGTTTCATCCGGCGACACCGGTTTCCTCCCACAGACCGAAAGACTGCGCTGGTTAGGTGAATTCGCCGTGCTAAATTATCCCTCAGTGTACCCGAACAGGCGCCGGAGTGTGGCGACTAGGAGATTTTCACAGTCGCTTCATTGCAGTGTTATTGTTAGCTTACTCGTGCCAGAAATAAATAAACTTAAACTTAAACAGAGATCATCATTGAGGAAGAAAAGCAAAGAGATTAATTAATTAATTAATTAATAGACAAAAGAGAAATGCAGTCTTTGACAATGTTAAAAACGTTGGACCTTCCAGAGTCTGCTTTGTGAAAAGGAATTCCCTGAGGTTATGTCAGTGCAGCAACACAAATACCAGACATGCGAGCAAATATAATACAAGACATTTACACGTGGTTCATTATATACAAACGCACACGTAAAGAACGGTGTGGCACAACACCAGTGTAAATTGAGAAACTGCAATGACACCCTATCTGTCTAGTGAGTGCAATGTGCTGTGTAATATTGATTACATTAGTCCTCTCTTTCAACCTCACTCAGTTGACAGTTTGTTGAAACATCGCCCCTAATGTTTGAACCAACTATTTCGTACTTAAAAATCTTCAAAGGCGCTTTACAATCAACGAATCTGACATCAAGCACAGTGACACTGTAATGAAGGAATTATTATTTACACAGAGGGAGGCTGAAAGGTTTAATTATTTATCCGAAAGTTTTATCAAACTGGCATTATCACGAATAAAGGAATGGAGGAATCGGGTATTTTCCAGATTATTTCAATTTGGATTAATAATGAGACGAACATCGGTTCACAAATTATCACCATATTATAACACCTCCCTTTGACATGTCGAGGAGCAGTTCTAATTAAACTCAATATTAACCTTCTTCTTCGGAGTAGCCAGTTTCATTGGACCATGAAATGCAAACGTACAGTGGAGGCCTTGGTGTAATTGTATTATCGCGAGACAATGAATCCAGAGGTTCAGCTAATCTCCTGGGGACCGTCACTGTACAAAAACCTCACGCCTGTTTTCAGTTGCTGCAGCAATCCTACAAATAGCAGACTGCAGGCAATAGCTGCCAGAACTAGAGCAGGAAATGGAGCAGGTGAGCGGGGTTGCCCGGGCTTTGCAATTCCTGACAGCGACTTCGCTTTGCTCAGACATATTGAGAGTCAGGATGTAACTAATCCGATTGAAGGAACAGTCGCTCAGTGAGTGTGGGCTTTATGGTGAGGAAATCATCCGCATTCTTTAATTTAAACATGATACTACACTGTCTCGAATCAGACATTTGGTCTCTGCACAAATACAGAAAGACCTGGACAATATTCAGGTTTGGACTGATAAGTGGAAGCAACGTTCAGGTCACACAGGTTCCAGGCAATGACCGTCTCCAAAAGAAGAGGATGTGACGAACTTTCCTTGATATTCAAAGGCATTACCATCGCTGAATCCTCCCCCCTGCTCCCCCCCTTCCTCTCCCCCACCCCCAACAACATCCTGGGAGTTGACCGAAAGCTGAACTGGACCGAAGAATATGAATACAGTGGCTACCGGAGCAGATCAAAGGTTAGGAAACCTGTGGCGAGTAACTCGCCTCGTGACTCCCCAAAGCCTGTCCACCATCTCCAAGGTACAAGTCAGGGGTGTGAATTGAATTCTCCAGACTTACCCACTTGTCTGCCTCCCTTGGCCCTGGTGTGACCACCTGCTGATAGCTCCTGTCTGTCACCTCCTCATTTTCCCTAACCAGACGATGATCCCGGAGCTGCAGTTCCAGTTCTCTAACACGGTCCCTTAGGAACCGCAGCTCGACACACCCATCACAGGTTCACAGGTTGTGAAACTTTCAATGTGCGGATAATGAGCAAAGTGCAAATTTGTCGATAGGGCAGTTTCCAGTGCCCGGATTTTAGGAGGTGTTTCAGGAAATTCAGCCGTTTAAATGTCTCGTAAATATCAGCGTTTATTTTAGTCATTTGTGAGACTTAGGCGTCACGGGCTCTCGTTGGAGGGCAGTTGAGAGTCAACCACATTGCGGTGGCTCTGGAGTCACATGTCGGCCAGACAAGGTAAGGGCGGCAGATTTCCTTCCCTAAAGTACATCAGTGAACCAGATGGGTGTTTCCGACAATCTACAATGGTTTCATGGTTTCAGTAGATTCTAAATTGTTATTGAATTCAAATTTCACCACCTGCCGTGCAGGAATTCGGACCGGGGTCCCCAGAATATTAACTGAGTTTCTGGGTTAATAATCTCACGATGATGCCACTAGGCCATCCCCTCTTTATTCATGATATTACCTGATTTTTAAACTGTCTATCACACTTTCCAATCTCTTCCATTTCTATTTCAACAGTTCATTCATTTTCTGACCACTTCTCCTATGATAACTGAACTTTCCTATGTTCTGTTTTCCTCTCACTCAGTCTAGTTTACATGTTCCTTCGTTCCTCTTCTCCATCTGTTTTCAACTATCTTCATTTTAACGGGATTTTAATAACTAGATTGTATGTTTTATTTTGTGTTGCGCTCATTTCCTTTCTTTACGGATTTTTTTTAACAATCACATCACTCTCTCTGCCGCTCCTGCAGACACAGCAGAGTGGCTCTCGCAGTCTGTGCAGGTTTTTGTATGGGACCTCCCTGTGTTTGTCACACTGTGGCTCACGGCGCAGAGATAGGTGGCAGTGTCTGTAACTCCGGCGTCTCTCACAGTCAGGGCACTGAATTTGTAGCCTTCCCCGATTGAGGCTGTGATCCTCCCGCTTTGATCGGTTTCTCTTGTGGCCATCACCAGATGCTGGGGTGGCTGATTCGGGGACTGTCTGTACCAATGTAGGTTGCTAAATGTAGTGATCGTGGTGCAGTTCATGGATACGGTTCCCCCTTCACTAACAACCTTCCGCCGAGGGAGCTGCATCACCTCATCTGCTCCAGTCACCCCAGTGCAGGTCAGAGTGAAACACAGCAAACAGAGTCTGTAAATTCGGAGCATTTTTCAGATCATATGAAATTTCTGCTGAAGTAATTGTCCGGGGAGTTCAGATTAGAACCAGGACCTGGGTTTAATATTCGGAAGAATTTACAAGGAGTCAAACGCCTGTTTCGTGTCCAACTGAAGCGTCTCTCTGTCGAACTGATGAAAGAAGCTGAGACTCGGGTTTTATCCGCCCACATTCACTGGCATCGATTCTACTGGAATCGGAGATGAAGAATTGAAGCCGGAATAAATAAACCCCATCAGTGACCCCATGTTTCCGGTTACAAATCTCTTCCCACGTGTCTAACTAGGGAACCATTCGCCCTATCAGAACACTGAGTGAACCCAGCTCGGGGTGAATCCATTCACTTGCAGACAGTTCACCAGCTGCCAACCCCACAGCACCCCCGCGGACACAGGGAAATGCAGTGAGAGCACCCCGAGACACGGCAGCAACATATACAGGGTGAGGTTTGGAAAGGGTGTCTTCAAATATCCAACTCCCCTTTTACAGAGCAGACAACAACGATGCTGCTACTCAGCATCTGGATTGTGCGGGGAACCTTCCTGACAGGTACTTATGGACCAAACGCATTTCATATTCACTTTAATTTTACTAACTTGTTTTTGAACTGAATTTTACGGATTCAGTCGGTCTGAACTGTTTCCGTTCGAACATGTTTTTCAGATCTGGGTCATGGAGATTCTGTCACTCAGTCGCTGTCCTCAGAATAACAGACAGAAGGAGAAACGGTGACTTTAAACTGTACCTATGACACTAGAATGAGCAACTGCAATTGACACTGGTACCGGCAACACCCTGTGTTACAGTGGGGAGGAACTCGATGTTTGGTGAAGATGTAGCAGATTTTGCTGAAAGCCGCTTCTCTGGAGAACTTCAGGCATGGAGTAAATTCACCACTTTGATCATCTCGGGTCTGCAGCTGACTGACTCTGCCTTGTACTACTGCGCTCTCGCTGAAACTCACAGTGATGGAAAGCAGTCTGACTGCAGAAAAAACTGCCTTTAACTATAGGTTGAAAGTCCTGCCTCCTGCGGGTTGCTCAGAAGCGCGGGCAGGTGCAGCCATGATGTGACTGTCAGTTACGCAAGAATCCTCATTCATAGAAACCCTACAGTGCAGAAGGAGGCCATTCGGCCCATCGCGTCTGCACCGACCACAATCCCACCCAGGCCCTACCCCCACATATTTACCCGCTAATCCCTCTAACCTACACATCCCAGGACTCTTAGGGGCAATTTTTAACCTGGCCAATCAACCTAACCCGCACATCTTTGGACTGTGGGAGGAAACCGGAGCACCCGGAGGAAACCCACGCAGACACGAGGAGAATGTGCAAACTCCACACAGACAGTGACCCGAGCCGGGAATCGAACCCGGGACCCTGGAGCTGTGAAGCAGCAGTGCTAACCACTGTGCTACCGTGCCGCCTGGGATCAGCCCAAGTGTTTCCAGTATCCTGCCACTTCAATCATTGTGTCTCTATGAGTCTGTGAGATCTCTCAGTGGTGAGCTGGCTGATATCGAAAGGAAATCCCTCGAGCCGAGCTGATTTCAGCACCTCGATAGGGGAACGGGTGCACTTTTCCGGATGGGGTTGCGGGGATGAAACCCTGCTCTGTTAATTAGCAGCTGCAAATTCTGGGTTGCTCATAGTAACAAAACAGCATTACGGAAATATCCTGAAGTTCACTGGTCATTGGGGGAATTCTGTGCTCAATGTCTATTTAAAAGATCACAGTCACTTCATTGTGAAATTTCTTCATTGTGAATACACTTTCTCGGAAGCAGCACATCTCTCGGATCAAATAAACCCAGTGACCAGGCCGCGGTGATAGACTTCAGAAACCTCTCAGGGGAGATGGGGATCGAGTTGCTCTATATTAGAGGCAGGGAAACTGCATCCAAGGGCAACAACTGAGCTAACAAAATGGAATAGATTTAAGAAGATCGGCGATAGCACAAATGCAAGTTAAAATAAACTAATACAACTCCTCAAATGTTGCTCACCTCTTGTTGAGGTTGTGTTTTTTCTCTGATATCTTGGGAAGGTCCCTGTGACTCACATGGAGAGTGAATTATTGGTTCTGTTTAGCAGCGTAAGTGCGCCCTCTGGTGGTACCTAACTGGAACTCCCATGTGTGGGGTTGTTGTCCGGGATCCGCTCTATCTCTGCAGCAGTGTGGGCTCCGTGGCACAGGGATACACGGCGGTGTCAGGGAGAAGCATCCCGGCAATATTAAAAAGAACAGTTTTCTTTCCTTTGCGCAAAACAGCAAGAAAATCTGTCCGGTAGATCCTGAAACGTATCTCCAGTGCTATATATCTTCAATAAATATTTATTTTAAATACTAATGCACACAATAATCCCGAACTGCAACTCCAGACAATATCTCCCATGGGGAATGGGGACCAAAATTCTTATACGGTGCCTGGTGATAAATGGGCGAACGCGCCACCCAAGAACCTGTTGCAAACTTTCATTCCAATGTTTGGAATGAAAGTTTGCAACAGGGAATGAACAATGTTATTCAATATTGGCACTTCATCAACCGGATGCCAGTTCCAACCATCCAGTGACTGAACTTCCCCGAGACTCACAGATGCCAGCGCCTGCCGTAAGTGCACGTCGCCAGCAGATGGTGATATTGTATTACTTTAATCGCAAGATCGTGAAACTGCTGCTGCTGTGTCAGAAATGAGTGAACTCAGAGACCTCCAAGTTTCATCAACTTCAATATTGATTGTTAAGGATTTTATGTGAGATTTAACTGTGCCTGTATAATATTTTACTATTTTGTTTATGTTCCTTCATATTTAATTTCATAATGGACGTGTCACTGTGAAGACGTCAGTCAGAATTGTCAGCAAGGATTAATCAGGACTTTCTAATTGGAGATGTTAATCAGTGGAACTTCTCTCACACTGATTTGCATCGAAGATTAATTTAGGATTGAAGCAAAGTGGGCGGCACGGTAGCACAGTGGTTAGCACTGCTGCTTCACAGCTCCAGGGTCCCGGGTTCAATTCCCGGCTCGGGTCACTGTCTGTGTGGAGTTTGCACATTCTCCTCGTGTCTGCGTGGGTTTCCTCCGGGTGCTCCGGTTTCCTCCCACAGTCCAAAGATGTGCGGGTTAGGTTAATTGGCCAGGTTAAAAAACTTGCTTCTTAGAGTTCTGGGATGCGTAGGTTAGAGGGATTAGTGGGTAAAATATGTGGAGGTAGGGCCTGGGTGGGATTGTGGTCAGTGCAGACTCGATGGGCCGAATGGCCTCCTTCTGCACTGTAGGGTTTCTATGACTTCTATGATTTTATGTTGAACAGGTTCTTGTTAAGGATTCTTGAATTTAGGGGAAAGATCACAAGGTGTTTTTAAAAAGGGACACTGCAGCTCCGAAAGTCAGAGACATCTCCAGAATATTAAACTCCAGCTACTTATAGGGATGTTAATATCAGCAAAATCGAACCAATATTGTCAGACTATCAATCCTGGCTGTGGTTAAAAGCAGAATCCAATCCTTGCAGTCTATTATGAATTTGCTGGTGTCTCAGCAGGCTGGAGGACCTTGTGAATGCCTTTCCACACAAGGAGCAGGTGAAAGGCCTCTCCCCAGAGTGAGTGCATCGGTGAGTCAGGAGGTTGGATGACTGCTTGAAACTCTTTCCACAGGTACTGCAGCTGAATGGATTCTCCTGAGTGTGAGTGCGGTAGTGGGACTGGAGGGTGAATAACCGAGCGAATCCCTTCCCACACACCGAGCAGGTGAATGGTCTCTCCCCGGTGTGAAGTCGCTGGTGTCTCACCAGATCGAATGACTGGGAGAATTTCTTCCCACACACGGAGCAGGTGAACGGTCTCTCCCCGGTGTGAGTGCGTTGGTGAGCAGTCAGGGTGGATGACTGCCCGAAACTCTTTCCACGAGAAGTGCAGCTGAACGGTTTCTCCTCAGTGTGAATTCGCTGATGTGTCCAAAGGCCGGATGACCGAGTGAATCTCTCACCGCACACAGAGCAGGTGAACGGCTTCTCCCCAGTGTGAATCCGCTGGCGTGTCGCGAGGCTGGATGTGCTGTTGAACCTCTTCCCACAGTGAGTGCAGGTGAAGGGCCTCTCCTCAGTGTGAATTCTCTGGTGTAACATCAGGTATGTTGTCTTGGTAAATCCCTTCCCACACACAGTGCAGACGAATGGCTTCTCCCCGGTGTGACTGCGTTGATGGATTTCCAGTCGGAATAAAGACTTGAATCTTTTACCACAGTCCCCACATTTCCAAGGTTTCTCCATGGTGCCAGTGTCCTTGTGTCTCTCCAGGTTAGATGATCAGTTGAAACCTCGTCCTTGCAGATAACACGTGTACAGTTTCTCCCCGCTGTGAATGGTGTGATGTTTTCTCAGGCTGTGTCACTGGTTAAAGCTCTTTCCACAGTCAGTTCACTGGAACACTCTCACTCGAGTGTGTGTGTGTGTCTCGGTGTTTTTCCAGTTGCACTGATGTTTAAAATCTTCAAGAGATAAACATTTCTCCTTCCACATTCACAGATTGACGAATGATCGAGTGACTCAAACCAAAATGTTTGTTTTGAGTTTTGCATCTACAAATCTTTCCCTTGTTAATACCTGGAAAAAGAGTTTACAAAATTAATCACGGTCGGTCCAGGATAGAAATTCTGAACAGATAATTCTAGTTTTTTTTTGGAACATTTTTTCCTCTCGTTTGCCCCAAATCTGTAAATCCCCATCTCACACACTCTCCCCCGTCCCTGGGCTGAAATCCAAACCCATCTCACCCTCTCCACCAATTCTTTTCTCCACTCTCAGTTTTCTCCCTCCCTCCACTCTGTCTGGGTTCAGCTCTCAGGCCCCTCTGTGCAGAATTGTTTTCTCTCCTGGTCACTGAGACCAGGTTGTCTACAGCATTCCTCGTGACAGCAGCCGAATTCTTCGAAGGAAGCACCCAAAGTGTGACTGAATGACGGCACAGTTGTAACATTTCAAGACAGTCTCTTGAGGTTTTATAGTGGATAATCATTTCTGCAGTGTATTGGCCATCACGCTCGCCTTATACGCGAAAAGTCACTGGTTTCCAACCAATTGGAAGTATAAACCTTTCACAGTGAGGGTAAGCGATGTTTGCAGGATTTAAGTTTGTTCCTGAACATTATCAGAAACTCGATGTTAAGCCACATTATATTTGCCGTGACCTCGGCCTCAAATGCTTTCAGCAAATTCGGAAATGCTGCCTTTTAAGACATAATGAGGAATTAAATGTTCCTAATTTGACACCGTGCACATATTCGCAATTCGTTCAGTGTACAACAGAATTGAATGGGTTTACAGATGCAGACTAGGATAGTTAATCACCGTATGAAACATGTTTAATAGTATTGTGTGCGCATAAAGACAGACACAAGTGATGCTGCAACTGAACTGGAGGAAATGGCGCGCACTGCACAGTACCATCTTTTCAAATCTTTCATCATAATAGACAAAGAGAAAAAACCGCTCAGGCTGATGAGGAAATCGAGACTCAGTGCCGATCTACTTGGATTTTGTGTTGATGAACGAGGTTTAGGGGGCAGAATGTTTTACATCCAGAATAAAGAGGGATCAAGTGTAATTGGTCGATCTTTCTTAAATATCTTCCATGTAAAAATATTTGATTTTGTTTAGAAGCTGCCTGTGGTCAGATAAACACCATGGGATCTGGGTTACCCAATGATTCGATTTCTTTTCACACACAAACGCAGAAACTGCTGGAAAACCTCAGCCGGTCTGACAGCATTTGTGGGGAGAAAGTAGAGCCAACGTTTCGAGTCTATTAGGTGACCCTTCGTCAGATAAATGTTGTTGACGAAGACAAACTGTGCACGGATTCCACAGAAACTCCTTCAAATTTGGATTGGACAATGACTTCACGCGGAAAAAAAACAGTTTCAGGGACTGAGAGGAGGATGTACGTTCTGAGGAAGGATAATCTAGACTGGAAAATGTTGCTCTGTTCTCTTCCCACAGATGCTCTCCGACCTTCTGAGATTTTCTGTTTTTGTTTCAGATTGCAGCCTCCGCAGTATTTTGTTTTTAACTCGATTTCTTTTGTTGGTCAGTCGTGTTTGCAATTCAATGTTGTGTATTTCAGATAAGTTCAATTCAGAATATTAAATAAATGTTTGGATATTAAATAAAATCAGGATATTCCTCTTGTCAGGGTGAGGATGTTGAGCTAGAATAAAACATAACCAGGTACAGGCCATCAACTAAATGGTTGGTGCTTCAATTGAAATCCCGAGGCAGAGTTTCCGAGGATAACGGAGCCAGGCCTGAGCAGCGGGAGGAGCTTCTTGTATTTGAAACGATCATTTGAACTGCACTTGGGTAGAATTCACATGAATAATTACCTCAAATTGAAATCAACGACTTCATTGTTGAACAATTAAGCAGTGAACACTTTTATCAATTAAAGTAACTGTAGTAAAGTAGGGCCCTGGTTTATAGAAAATTGATTTGTTCACACATGATCGGAAAGAGAAGCAGCAGCGGATCAAAAAACCACATCCTTACACCGGAAGAGCATAGTCTGATTCCAGCCCATCAGATTGCAGAGAACCCGAGTGTCTGAAACGTTATCTGGTGCATCTTACATTCGGGGAATACTGAAGTTGTTGATTCACTTCGCGCTCTTCTGCTGTGAGCTGTGCTCCGTTTTCCTATTGACATTGTTACTGTCTCACACGGTGCAAATGTATCTGTGCCTTGTCATTATGGTTCTACCAATTTGTAAGCGCAGGAAATTTACTCTGTAACCTATAGAGACTGTTTACTGATATTCATTTTGTTCCAGTGCCTCATTGTCTGAATGTTTTTACAGATCGGTGTCGCTCGGACCAAGTTTCACAAACTCCCACAGCGAGAACAGTCCAGAGCGGGGATTCGGTGCAGATAAACTGCAGTTATGACATTTCCAGCTTTTACAGAATGGATTGGTACAGACAAAAACCCGGTCAGGGTCTGAAGTGGATAATAAGCGGATTCTCGGATGGCAAAGAGAGAAAGGAGCGATTCGAATTGGAACTTTCCACTGCGGGCAAATGGGGCCAGTTGATTATTGAAAACAGTGGGAGCGCGGATACCGCTCTGTATTACTGTGCGATAGAGCCCACACTGAGAGGAAAGACGGGAGTCACCGTACAAAAACCTCACGCCTGTGTACATTTGCTGCAACGATCAAACAAACAGCAGACTGCAGGCAAGATATGTCAGAGAGCAGGAAATGGAGCATGCGAGCGGGGTCGCCCGGGGCTTTGTAATTCCCCAATATCTGCCAGCGGCTTTGCTCAGATTTATTGACAGTCAGAGCATAACTTATCCGATGAAGGAAACAGTCACTCAGTGAGTGTGGGCTTTATGTTGAGGAAATCTTCCGCATTGTTGTTAATTTTATGCTGAAAATCTATTGTTTCAAATCAGATAATTGGTCTGTGTCCAAATACAGCAAAATCTGGAAAATATTCAGGCTTGGCCTGACAAGCAACATTCACGCCACATGCGTTCATCGAATCCTGCAGCGCAGATGGAGGCCATTTGGCCCATCGAGTCGGCACCGACAACAAGCCCACAAAGGCCCTACTTCCATCTCCCCACATATTTATCGTGCTAAACCGCCTGATACGTACGGGCAATTTAGCACGGCCAATCACCCTAACCCGCACACTTTTATACTATGAGAGGGAACCGGAGCAGCCAAAGGAAACCCACACAGACAGGGGAGAACGTGCAAACTCCACACAGACTGCGACCCGAGACCGGAATTGAACCCGGGTCCCTGGCGCTGTGAGGCAGCAGTGCGAACCACTGCGCCACCGTGTCGCCCCATGCAGTAACCATCTTCAAATGAGAGGATTTAACCATTGCCCCTTGACATTCAATGGCATTACCAACACTAACTCCCTCACTATTAACAATGGCATTACCAACACTAACTCCCTCACTATTAACATGGACGCAGATTTCAGAACACAAGGGGACATGTGTAAGCCTTATACACATCATTGTTGAGGACACAGTTCAAACACTTGGATCCGTGTAGCGTTAATCTCAGACACAATGTGTAAGACAGACTGGGAAAGATGAAGTGGGGATGAGAGAGAGAGAGCACAATGCTCAGCGGAGACTTGAGCAATTGGGGACATTTTCAATGGAGCTGCAATTCTGTCCAGAAGTGGTTGGCAGACTTGTACCCAATCAAGACAGGTTGGAAAAGATTGAAAAGGAACAGAGATAACCCGGCTGTCCTCTCAGTGCGTGACTGGATAGCGGCATTTCGGGTGATCTTTATTAAACGGAGGGAGGAGACTTTTGTGTTCTGTGCAGTCGGCTGCTAGGTGGTTCGTGCCAAACTGTAATGGGGACAGAATCTATAAGTAACTTGCGGAGACAAGTGGATAAATATTTGACCAGCAAACGGAAATTTTAAGAATATAAGATACATCGAATGCAAGCTGCTGATAAAGAATAAGTGGGTAACCCATCAACAGGGACAGTACGTGAGCAATGGGCCGAATGGTCTCTGTTAGTGCTACAACTGTCTACGATTCTAAGATTATGAACGGCTCTTTTCATTTAGAAAGACACCAGAGCACCGCAGTTCTGAAACAATTTACTCTGTTATTACACACAGGAAGCAGAGGGGGTCGGAAGCAGTGACGGTTCAAGTGGTCTCTGGTTCGAGAAACAGCCAATCACTCAGTGGCACCGCAAGTGACGTCAGAGACCGACATCCCATAATAGTGGTGACACGGTGGCTCATCAGAGTGTAAAGCTCTCGCCTCTCCTTCCCCTCCCCACCACTCAGAGTCGAGGCCTCGGCTGCAAGTCCCAGTCTAGAAATGAGACCCGGACTGATCCTCCTGTGCTTCTTCATCAACATGGAGAAGAACACCCGCAAAAACCGCTTTCCAGTTGGGACTCTGATGCTGTTGATATTGTGTGGGTTTATGTTTCTATTATTCATTATTTCAACACTCTCTTCACATCATGCGGTTTGTGAGTGATTTTCTTCTGTTCACAGCCGTTCAGTGTGAGTTTCAGAGCTCCCACCCTGAGCAGATGGTGTCTCGGGAAAGGGAACGGTTTGAACTGAATTGTCGGCTCTCCGTTGCTGCAGACGTTACCGTTCTCTGGTTCAGACAAACACTGACATGGGCTCCGACACTGATCGCCTCCATTTACGATGGAAGTGCGACCGAAGGACGTTACACACTGTCCTTTGACCGAGTAAAGAGTTCAAAAACTATCTGTATTGATGACACCTCGGTCCAGGACTCCGGAATGTATCTGTGCGTGAAGCAGACACAGTGAGACACAGAGCGGATCCGGGTGAACACTATCCTGCTCACTGCCCTGCCTCCGCTGCACGTTTAAATTTACCCAAAACTGGTGCCTTTAGCAATGCCGCTGATATTAGAAGTATCAATTTTCCATTTTTAACCTTCCATCTGGATAGAGTTGCAATATCCGATAACTGTCAGTACAGATGCAGTGTGTGGAAACATATTAAGTAAACTCTCTTGTTTCGTTGTTCCACACACACTGAGTAAAGAAACAAACAGGAAAAATAACTGCTTCTCAGACACCTCAGCGGATAGAAATGCAACAGAAAGATGGCTAAACATGGAAAAAAAGAAAGATAGAAAGATCTATAATAAGTAGATTTGTTCTTTGGATAGATAGACGCATAGATTAGTTAATTCCGTCTATGTACGCAAGCACTTTATTTATCCCCGTATGTATCTTCATGTTAATTGTATTCTTATTTTGACAGATGTTCCTTGTCACTCGGAAACATTTCAGATGTCGGTGAATCGGGTAAAACTGGGACAGACCGTCTCCCTTCACCACAATGTTACTGTCACTGCAAATGACTTTGTGTTCTGGTACCGGCAATTCACCGATCAACCTCCCGAGTATCTCGTATCCACATTCAGAGATGTAAAAGTTGAGGGAAGGTTTACAGTATCTGTGGACGGTGTGAAAGGCTCCACTGCTCTCACTGTTAACAAGGTTGAGTTGTCAGACGCTGCGGTGTATTACAGTGCCGTGAGGCACGGTGAAACAGAGAGATCAGGAGCCTGTACAATAACTCACTCATGATGTGGAGATGCCGGCGTTGGACTGGGGAAAACAAAGTAAGAAGTCTTACAACACCAAGTTAAAGTCCAACAGGTTTATTTGGTAGCAAAAGCCACTGGCTTTCGGAACAGGCTGTTCCTTCGTCAGGTGGGTGGGAGTTCTGATCACAAACAGGGCACAAAGACACAAACTCAATTTACATGAATAATGATTGGAATGTGAGTCTTTACAGCTAATCAAGTCTTAAAGGTACAGACAATGTGAGTGGAGGGAGCAATAACTCACTCGACATGGGGACAGAGGACACAACAGCCCATAGACTTTAGAAATGAGTGTGATGCAAGTAAAATCGACAGAAAATGTTCTTGATCCGAGTAATATGATGGGATTGAAAATGCATGTTATTATTTCTAATCATTGAACTTGCAGATTAACACTCAAAAGAAACATGTAAATCATTCTTTGATACATTGGCTGATT
Source organism: Mustelus asterias (assembly GCF_964213995.1). Taxonomy (NCBI): domain Eukaryota; kingdom Metazoa; phylum Chordata; class Chondrichthyes; order Carcharhiniformes; family Triakidae; genus Mustelus; species Mustelus asterias. The sequence goes on along the minus strand of NW_027590264.1, from coordinate 86,403 downwards.
GAAATTCGGTTATCACAATTGTTTTATTATGAGCGAGCTTTCAAAACGTCCGTTCGTTCGAAATGAACGATTCAAACATATCAGTTGTGGATTTATGAGTTTATTAAAGCAAAATTCATCCATCTACACAGCTGGACAGGCGCTGTGCTAATGGCGCAGGCGCGTCTGAAAACTGAGATAAATGATTTGTATCAACACTAAACAGCAAATGTAGCAAAATCGAAATGATAAAGGCAGCAGATGTAATAGCAATAACATCAAAGTAATAAAACACATAATAAACTGCAACAATAAAAATCCTGCAATATGATGCAGCAACATAAACACAATTGAGAATCGCTGTTTCACAGATGACGTCCCAAGACTTCATCTTTCGCTAAAACTTGCAGAACCGTCAGTCCCCCCTGTCACAGGTGACAGCTGGAGTTACAGGAAATACCTGTGCGTCTTGACACCACCACAAACTACAGCGCAAGAGCCGATGTGTGAATTACGGAAGTTCTGAACCGGAAACTCTGGGATCTATCCCCACTTCAGGGCATTATGGCTACAGACATTATCCGGTCACACAGGTTGATGATCTGCTTGTAAATTCTTCCAATAAGCCGAATGACAAGTGATAAGAACAGGAGAGTTCCCTGGCCAGCCTTACTGCAGGAGGTGATGGAAACCACTGCAGGACTTTGCCAGGCATATTCATGGAGCAATCAAATGGAAATCTCTGGTCTACCAGCGCCGCCTCAGGGCATGGTACCTGATACATGGTACCTACAATATTACTGAACGCCATGACATGCTGAGTCAAAATTGTCTGCTGGTGTTTTCTGCACAGATGGGGAAACAGTTTGGGTCATCAAACTGTACAAATATTCTCATGTTAATTCTGTAAACTGCCCCGTTGCTTTGTTTTGGTAATACATTTTTAATAAGAAAACATATCTTGGAATTAATAGTTTGAGAAATCACCAGGATTTCAGGTTTCATTTCAGACTCACTCTGATCACAATGTTTGCCTAACGCTCTGTTATGTTGAGTGGGGCTCTGACAGTTTTTGTACAGGTTCAGCCCAGCTCTGTGTCTCTGTGGGTCTCAGAGCGCAGTAATAAACCCCGGAGTCTGCCAGCTCTGTTTTAGACACTTTCAGCGGGACGGTGCGGATTGTATCATTGAGTTCCGCTGAAAAACGGTCCCCTGAGGATCCCCCTGTGTTTCCGCCGTATTTGTTTGCCTGCAGCAGGAACTCCATGGATCCGCTGGGATACTGACGGTACCAGAACAAGTATAGAGTGCTCGCACTTGTAGTTGAATAATTACAGAACAACCTTACATTGACTCCTTCAGTAACGGAGACTGCAGGTGTCTGTGAAACAGAATCTCCTCGACAATGCCCTGTAAAAACACAAAGGAATATTAAGTTACACAATGCGCCTGCACTCTGTTTCCCCCAGGACTTGCTCGTCATCCTGAACATAACCTTAGAGAGAAATCAGACGGCTGAACAGAAGCATATTTTTCACAGTTCAGTGGCTGGAACGGGAAGGTGCTGGCGGTGATGAAATAAAACTTCCAGCATAAACATCCTGTACTTTCTAACGAGATTAGTTCCTCGCCTTCATTCCCTGTGACTGGAACGGGAAATTGCTCAGTGTCTGTGTGTTTGAAAGTCTAGTGATTGTCAAATCATTTTTTGTTATCAGAGAAGTTTGAATCTCGGCCTAACTCGTCCTCTCTCATTCCCTGAGGGGAAATGTGTCGACTGCCATCAAACAGTGTTCAGTGTTGAAATCAGCGAGATCCTATTCGAAGTTGGGATCAAGCCAATCCTTCGATCGTCTCCCCTCACCCCCTTCCACTGAACGAACTGCCCGACAGAATATAGTGTGAGGGAAACATGTGAAACACAGTGTTGAGCAACTTGTGAACTTACCAGTTAAAAGAGCTGCTGCTGCGAGGAATAAATATAGGGTAACAGGAAACATGTTTGCAGAGAGCTCGCAGTGGATGTGACCAGAAAGGGTTGAAAGCTGGAATTGTTTTCGTCAAGAGTTGGAAAGAAGTTGAGTCATATCCGGGCCCCTATTGATTGGTTCATTGCTGCCGACCTCATCATATGACATCCAATTGGCTTCAAATAATAAAATTCAGTCTCACCAATTCCAACTCAGAATTCTCGGAAGAAGATATTTGGTGAGGTATGTAAATCAACAAGCCCCAAAATGTTCTCAATGACCCCATTCCAAACCTGATTGAACAGAATCTGATGTGGAGATGCCGGCGTTGGACTGGGGTGAACACAGTAAGAAGTCTCACAACACCAGGTTAAAGTCCAACAGGTTTATTTGGTAGCAAACACCACAAGCTTTCGGAGCGCTGCCCCTTCGTCAGATGGAGTGGAAACGTGCTCTCAAACAGGGCACATAGACACAAAATCAAGTTACAGAATACTGATTAGAATGCGAATCCCTACAGCCAGCCAGGTCTTAAAGATGCAGACAATGCAGATGCAGAAATAGGCAGAGCCCCCAGGATGGGTAATTAGCACTAAAAAAAAAATTAGCAGACAAATCCCTCCACCCACATTGTCTGAATCTTTAAGACTTGGCTGGCTGTAGGGATTCGCATTCTAATCAGTATTCTGTAACTTGATTTTGTGTCTCTGTACCAGATTGTGAGGCCCTATGCTATAGCTTGTTTAGCTTGTTCAGCTTGTTTAGTTTAGCTTATGCCTGAATCCTTTGTTCGTTCAAGTCAACAGCGAACCGGTCTGAGAGATCTTGGGACCTCTCTCAATGTCTGGCCCTCTACCACTTCATTAAATATCCCATAACTTACCCGGAATACTGCTCTGTCTAGATAGGCACAGAAAGCTTTCAGATATGGAGTGACTGTCCCTTAGCACTCCTGACTGGTCTTCCAGAGCTTTCAACTCCGATGGAGTCTGGGAAACTCAATGTCTGTCACTCGTCCCTGCAGCCGAACTTAGAATGTGTCACAGACTGGAATGGGATTTATCACAGGAAATAGACAAGGATCCTTTTAATATTGACTCACGGAATACCACGATTATTCCAATTTGGAAGCACCATGGAACATGCGCTGCCCGGATGACATTTCCACAGAAAATAACCCAATTTAAATGTATTTTATCCGTTCTTTTTTGATTTTAAAGAGTAAACCCAAATCGGCAACAGGTCTCACTGATCGGGTGACTGTGGCGCGTATCCAAGGGAGAGAGTGATTAAAAGTCCAGCTCTCTGCACAGGCTCCACTTTCTGGATGATCGCGGCAGGTTTTTGTACGGCCCTGTATGGTCTTTGCTACACTGTGCCTCCATCGCACAGAAATAGGTGGCGGTGTCTGTCAGCCGAGCTTCACTAACATTCAGAACGCTGCGTTTCTCTGAGAAACTGTACTGAGCCGTGATCCTGCCCTGATCGCTGGTACCGCTCACCAGGTGCTGCACGGTTCTGTCTAGATTTTGTCTGTACCATTGAAGGAGCTGTCCAGTTACTGTGGTTGAACAGTTCAACGATGCAGTGGCTCCCTCGGTAACAACCACTGACTCCGGAGACTGTGATAGCTCTTCACTGCCAGCGGCATCTGGGAAGAATATGTACATTTGCAGTAATAACATATCGTACTATAATGTAGCACAATAAAGTACCATTGTATTCACAATTCGAGATAATACAATAAAGCTGAGTACAATTTAACAGAACATAACATTGCTGAGGTGTGAAATATTGCTGTCAGAAATAGTGACCACACTTACACTGAGGGAACAGTAAGAAATCCAGGAAAATAATCACCAAAGTGAAGCTCAGAAACATGTTGGATCCTATCGGCTTGTGTGAAACAGCTGTCAGCAGATCCCAGGCTGAGAGAAGCTCCTGGGGAAGCAATGCTATTGGATATCAAACCGAGCCCCAAACCAGTCACAGAGTGTCGGTGAGAGCCGGGTCGCTGGGACTTGTGATCACAAAGTGAATCAGTGAGGGAGCTTCAGCATTGATAGTGCGGGGGAGGAGAGTGCGCATGCGACAGAACATCCGGTATTGTGACGTCAGAACATCCGGCATTGTGACGTCAGAACATCCGGCATTCTGACGTCAGAGCATCCGCGGCATTGGAACCTCATAGAATCATAGAATGCCGACAGTGCAGAAGGAGACCATTCGGCCCATTGAACCCGCACCGACCACAGCCCCACCCAGACCCTCTCCCCGTAACCTCACATCTTTACCCCGCGAATCCCCCTGACACGAGGGGGCAATTCAACATGGCCAGTCAACGTAAAGCACACAGCTTTGACTGTAGGAGGTAACCGGATCACCCGGAGGAAACCCGCGCAGACACGGGGAGAACATCCAAACTCCAGACAGACAGTGACCCGAGGCTGGAATCGAACCGGGGGCGCTGTGAGGCAGCTGTGCTAACCACTGTGGCACCGTGCCGCCCAACGTCAGACGTCAGAATGCGGAATGTGTGGCGTCAGAATGTGTGACGTCACCCTATAGCCCATGTGACGTCACTATGTAGTGCGAGTGACGTCAGTGGGTCTGGCCTGAGGGTCGGAAACATCTCTCCCGGAGCTGATCTGAATATTCAGCCCTGAGTTGATGGGAATTAACAGCTGATCTGAAACATCTCTCCCGGAGCTGATGTGAATATCCAGCTCTGAGGTTGCGGAATTAAGATCTAATCAGAAGCAGGGAGGTCCTGCCTTCATGTCGGTTAGTCGCTCAGTGCAGAACGCGTCTGATTATGGATCAGAAGATTTCAAGTTCGATTTCTGCCTGGCTCGATGTAAACTTGACGGTAGTTCAAGCTCTCTGTTGTGGACAGTTTCTGTAATTGTCATCACATTCGCTTCACACGCGAAAGGTCCCCGCTTCGAAACCGGGCAGATACATTATTAAACTTTCTCAGTTAGGTTGCGGGAAGTCTGCATGATTTCAATTTTTTATGGGCCAAATGGTGGCACAATGATTATCACTGATGCCTCACAGCGCCAGGGACCCGGGTTCAATTCCGGCATTGGCTCACTGTCTGTGTGGAGTGTGCATGTTCTCCCCGTGTCTGCGTGGGTTTACTCTGAGTGCTCCGGTTTCCTCCCACAGTCCAAAGATGTGCGGGTTGGGTGGATTTGCCATGATAAATTGCCTCTTAGTGTCGGGAGGACTAGCCAGGGTAAATGCATGGAGTTCAGGGGATAGGGCCTGGGTGGGATTGTTGTCGGTGCAGAATCGATGGGCCGAATGGCCTCCTTCTGCACGGTAGGGATTCTATGTTTTCTATCTGTAGGCTGAGTTGATGATGGAACTGTCGGTCTGATCATATTCTGCTGCCTGTTTTCTCAGCCACTGCTGGAAACAGGTGCGTGACAGTTTGATGCAATGCTAATTTGGTTTCTCTCGGTGTATGTTTGAGCGGCTGACAGCGCCGGTCCTCAATGTGGCTGCAACTGTCCACGAGTCTAACCGCTGCAAACTTCTCGGGTTTTTGGCTAAGACTGAGCGTCACATAAAGCCCAAGTTCACGTGCAATACCTTCTCTTGTCAGCTTGGATCTTGCTCATATCTCTTGTGGGGATCATCAATTGGATTGAATTTGAATTTGAATTGATGTAGGGGCAAGTGTGGAGATTGGTTCTTGATTGGCCTCTCCGCTCTGCGCATTGGCTTTGTAACTTTAAGAAATGAATCACAATATTGAAAAGCCAGCAGACAGGAGCTTCCGGAGATGATGCAGAGTGCATGGGTGGGGCTGCATTCCGTCCAAAGATGTGCGGGTTAGGCTGATTAGCCATGCTAAATTGACCTTTGTGTCAGGGCGATTAGCAGGGCAAATGTGTGGGGTGACGGGAATAGGGCCTGGGTGAGACTGTGGCAAGTGCAGACTCGATGGGCCGAATGCACCCCTTCTGAACTGTAAGGATTATTTTTCTACGATTCTATGATTCATCATAAACTCTCGTTCCAATCCACATTCTTATTAATCTGCTATAATGTGCTCGGATCCTCGAACCTCACTTTCATGTGTCCCCTGTCGTGTTTTTAGTCCTGTGGATGGATACGTGGTTTTCAGTGAGCAGAAACATCCCAAGCTGGGTTATATTCAGTAGGCTTAATAGGAATATCGCTCTATTGTTAGGGACAGGAGTGGGATTAAAGTCGCTGGTCCGGTTATTATAAAGTTGCGAATTATGTCAAAAAACATTTGACAGTCATTGAAAGTGAGAATGAACATTGATGGCACCTTGCTCTCAGGGATTGTTTAAATGGTTCTGTGTCAAGCTTGTGAAATGCACATGTTATATAACTGATCCCTTAGCTAGCACAATACTCCGATCAAATAGACCCTTTGATCAAACCGACCACAAAACGAAGAGTGAAGATGGGGAATAATTCACATATCCAAGGAAATATTAGCAAAAGGCCAAGTGCGAGTTAACTAACAATAAATGCATTTTTAGCATAGTTGCAAGTTAAAACCAACTGCGGCTCAGCTTTTCATGTTGAGCGTTGTGTTTTGTTTTGTTATTCTGTTTATGATCCGGTGACACTCACTGTTGAGACTGAATTGTTTCTGTTTATCAGTGTGAGCGCGCCCTCTGCGGACCACTAACTAGAACTCCCAGTCTGGGGTTTTTGTACAGGTTTCGCCATGTCTCTGAACCAGTGTGTGCTCCATGGCACAGAAATACACGGCGGTGTCAGACAGAAGAGTGCTGGTGATAATTAAAGGAACAGTGTTGTTTTCTTTCTGTAAAGCGGCCGAGAACCTATCTGGGATATCCGGAGACTTATCGGTATCGCCCGAACTATATATCTTCATCAAATACCTTGGAGCTTGCCCGGGATACTGGATGTACCAGAACAGGGTTCGAAGAGCAGCTGTTGAGTATTTACAGCCCAGTGTTATGTTCTGTCCTTCCAGAATCGATAATTCAGATCGATCTTGAAACACTGAATCTTCAGCATTTGCCCCTGTAACAAAACACAGAAGTTATTCAATGTCTGGGAGCGACCATAGTCCATGGGACAGACGCTGATCATTTAAACATTGGCTCAAAGAAAATGCTGGAAATCTTCAGCAGATCTGACAACATCTGTGAGAGGGAGAACAGAGGTAACGTTTCGTGTCAGGATGACATTTTGTCAGAGTTTATTGACTCACCGGGCCGCAAGATCATTATTATCAGCAGCCAAAATGAGGAGCACATGGTGTCTGGTTTAGGATTCGGCAGAAATGAGACAATATTTGAAATGTGTTGACGTTTCTGTTCTGATATTAAATTGGAAATTCATATCAGCGGAAACTTCACTTACTCAGAAACTGAGGGGCGTTTCCAAGCGACAGGATTGGCTGCTCTCTCTGAACTGATGGTCGTCGGGCACCTATCAATGTTCGCTCTGGACTAATCAACTCTGAGTTTCTCTTCCTCCCTGTATTTCTCAGGTTCTCCGGCTCTCCCTTCGTTTGGGACCTGTTTATCTCGCTGTGTCATTCCGCCACTACCTCCCTTGCCATACTTCTGACTGTCTCTGTCTTCACATTTACTCCACGTTCTTCTCTTTCTGCCCTTTTCCCTGAATTTCCGAGTTTAGACAATACGATTTCTCCCAGTCTCCCATTTCAACGAGTCCAACAAATTGCTCATTATATTATATAAAGATACTCTGAGATTAGATACTATTTATATTAGATAAGGTATAATAAAATATAATAACTTAACGAGTAACATTATGATGGAAAGATTTAAATGAAAATAACGAAAGCACATCGGAAATGGGTGTGAATCCAGGGTCATATTTACATCTTATGTTGGTATTTTAGAAGAGGCACTTCTCGGAATATTGATGGGTTGATTTTGTTTAAAATTAGCTTTTTAACCACTATTAATTGAATAAAGCGAATCGCCAGCAATTAAATAAAGTTGGGATTATCCCTCATGTATACGTTCAACTGCATATAATTACGTTGTAATAGTAAAAGGATGAACAAGAGTAATGTAATATAATCATGCAGCAACAACCTTCTGTAATTTGAGAATTCGATGATTTTCCAGGAAATGACAATTTACCGCAGATCGCCGCCAGATGGCGCTGCCGCACCGTGTTTGTGTGTTTACTGCAGTGGGTACGGGAAGGATAACAATGCGATGGTGCGACTGGTCTGGTTACTCAGGGTGTCAAGAGGTTCTTGGAAATCACCCTGCCGGTATCACGTTATACGCTACATTGTGCTATTTATCTTTCCCTTTCTGTGATTCCTGGTTGCATTTAGGCCATTGCTTTTCTCACTGCCTATCTCTCTGCTTCTCTTGTTCTCTATTCGTTTGTCTCTCTTTGTGTCTCCGACTGTGTTACCTCCATATATATGCAACTTTTCCCTTCACGGTTCCTTCACCGTATCTTCATCTATTTTCCCTTCCTGTCTCCCTCTTTCCCCCATTTATCTCACTGTCTGTCCCACTATTTATCTCTCAGCCTCTCCCTCATTCCTACCATTCCCGTTCCTCGTGTTTATCCCTCTGCATCTCCATCTGTTACTCCGAACTTATGCCTTTACTTCTATTACAGTCTCGGCCTCTGATTCACCCTCTGTCTTTCCATTTGTTTATCTCCGTTTCTTAGCTTGAAGGTTTCTGTGTTGCTGCATCTGTTTCTCGCGCGGGATCTACATCTCAATCCGCTGTTGTACAATCCGTTTTATTTACATTCGCAACTCGAGGAAATCAACGGTTCAGAACGAAGAGTTCAATGTAAACAGGTCAGACACAAGGCAATGCGATTAATGGTCTTGAGAAGCCGTCACAAACCGAACTTAAAATAAACAACAACAAACATGAGCGACTGAAGCCGATCAAATAAAACTGCAGACATCTGGGGACACTGGGTCTGAACTCGATGGAGTTTGCGGGGAGGGGCGGGGAGCGGGGATCTTATAGAAACTTACAGAATATTGAAAGACCTCGATAGGGTGGCCGTGGGGAAGATGTTTCCGTTAGTAGGAGAATCTCGGATCCGAGCGCACAACCTCGGAATAAAGGGACGGCCCTTTAGAATCGAGATGAGAGCAATTTCTTCAGCCAGAGGGTGGTGAATGTGTGGAATTCATTGCCACAGAAGGCTGTGGAGGCCGGGTCATTGGGTGTATTTAAGACAGAGATAGATACGTTCTTGATTGGTAAGGGGATCAAAGGTTACTGGGAAAAGGGGAGAAGAATGGAGTTGAGAAATTTTGCAGCACGACTGAATGGCGGAGCGGACACGACCCCCTCCCCCCCACTCCCCCCACCCTCCCCCCCCCACTCCCCCCACCCTCCCCCCACTCCACCCCTCCCCCGCCACTCCCCCCTCCCCCCCACTCCCCTCCTCCCCCCACCCCTCCTCCCCCCCACTCCACCCCCCTCCCCCCCACTCCCCCCACTCCCCCACTCCCCCACCACTCCCCCTCCCCCCACTCCCCCTTCCCCCCCCACTCCCCCTTCCCTCCCCACTCCCCCCCCACTCCCCCCCCCCACACTTCTCCTTCAGGGCAACTGCCTTAACCACCTTTACCTCTGCTCTGCTATTCTGATCGCTTAATGGACATTTTTAGTATCTCTCTCAGCCATCTTTATCGTTATTTGCATTCCCTTTGTCCAATTACAGCACTCCCCTTCCACTCTCATAATTTAAATATTTTCTGCTTTTCTTTGCTCGTAGCTCTGACGAAGGGTCATCCAGACTTGAATCGTTGGCTAGTTACTCAATATTTGTTTTGTTATTCGATATTAAATATGAATACATGTATTTAATACATACATCTTCATTCTGAGTTGAATATCTCGGGAATATGCAACATTGCATTGCAAACATGACTGACCAATAAAAGAAATCGAGTCACTGGGTGAATCACATCCCATGGTGCTTATTTGAGACAGTCAGCTTTTAAACAATATCAAACATCTTTAAAGGGAAAAGATTTAATAATGATCTGCTAGTTATACTTGATCCCTCTTTATTCTGCATGTGAAACATTCTGGCGCCTAAATCCCGTTCATCTATCGAAAAGTCCAGCAGATCTACACTGAGTTTCGATTTACTCATCTCCCTGAGTGATTTTTTCCCATTTCTTTATTATGAAGAACAATTTTAAAAATATGCTTCCGGGAAATGTGCGCCATTTCCTCCAGTTCAGTTAGTTTCACTTGTGTCTGTCTTTATGAGCACACACTACTATTACACATGTTTCAGATGGTGATTAACTATGTTAGTCTGCATTTATAAATCCATTATATTCTGTTATGAACTGAACAAGTTGCTAATATGCGCACGGTGTCAAAGTACAAACATTTATTTCCTCATTGCGTCTTAAAATACAGCATTTCTGATTTTGCTGAGAGCATTTGTGGCCGAGTTCAGAGCAAAGATAACATGGCTGCAACATCGAGATTCGGATAATGTTCAGCAACTGAAACCATGCAAAACTTCCCGCATACGAAATGAATAATTTCAATAAATGTTTCTGCCCGGTTTCGAACCGGGGACCTTTCGCGTGTGAGGCGAACGTGATAACCACTACACTACAGAAACAACTGACAGTACAGCACCGCCAATTGGCCTGACCACAATGTTCAACTCCACTGTGTTGCTGCAGGCTCTAATGGTTAGACTGAGAGCCCATGTCACTTAATACAAGACAAAAACCGTTTCTTTCAACCTGATTTTTCAACTCATCTTGAACTTCAACATTTATAAACGGTGGTCCGGCAAATATCTAAGGGAGCAATGATTTCTGCTCAATTATTAATGCATCATTCTCATCTTCCTTCGAATAATTTCAACCAGTTCTACCCAATATTTGTTCACTGTTCCATGTTTAATATTAATATATTTTTATTAATCGCATATCTCCTCATTCTGAATGAAATATCTCCGAGATAGACAACATTGAGTTGCAAACATGACTGACCAACAAAAGGAATCGAGTCACTGGGTAATACCCATGTCACGGTGCTTCACTGAGATTGACCACAATCAGCTTTTAAACAAAATCAAATATCTTTAAAGGGAATAGATTTAAGAATGATTTGTTAGATATACTTGATCCCTCTTCATTCTGTGTGTGAAACACTCAGGCGTCTAAATCCCGTTCAGCTGTAGGAAAGTCCAGTAGATCCGCACTGATTCTCGATTTCCTCAACTGTCTGAGTGGTTTTCCCGATTTCTTTACTCTGAAGAACGATGTTTAAATAATGGTTCAGCGCAATGTGCGTCATTTCCTCCAGTTCAGTTACAGTTTCACTTGTGTCTGCCTTTTTAAGCACACAATCCTATTAGACATGATTCAGATGGTGATTAACTTTGTTAGTCTGCATCAACAAAGCCATTAAATTCTGTTGTGGACTGAACGAGTTGATGATATGTCCACGGTGTCAAAACAGGAACATCTATTTCCCCTCATTGCATCATAAAAATACAAGATTTCTGATTTTGCTGAAAGATTTTGAGGCCGAGGTCAGAGCAAAGATAACATGGCTTTAATATCGAGTTTCGGAGTGAATAATTTAATAAATCAGTACTTTTAATCTTTCTGTATCAGATGCCTATCTGTCAGGGGACACCTGTTAAATGTGATCTAATATCAAAGGCACACTGAGAGTTGTCACATTTTGAAGTTTCTGGACAGAAATAATGACTGATTGAATCAGTACTTTCCCAGTATAAGAGTGATCCCAGTGGAAACGCAAGTCAATGTGGACTTGGGTGATGACTTATCCCCGGTATAAATAAAGCAGTAACTACTATTATGTTCATGCAGTGGATGCACTCATTAATACCCGCAGAGTAAATGAGTGTAAATTATTTATTTCACTTTTAACTTTATTTAGAGAGAAAGATCTATCTAAAAAAGGGGGACATTGAGTTCGAACGAAAGAGGGTTAACCGAGAAAGCGACAGTATAACTGATAATATTATTCACCTTTCATGGAGAGAGAAAGAGAGTGAGAAAAACACACACAGCCCGGGGTGGAATGTGTTTGGAGGGAGCCAGCTGTGTTTAGTCCTCCACGAGCAGTGTTTGGTCCACAGCTGACGTCAGCCAATTGCAACACTGAGAAAAGCCCCCAATTTGCCTATTGTTGAAGCTGCCTCTGATCTGAGTTTACTCCGTGATATAAGACTAGAAGCAACAACATATTTTAAACAGTGTCCAATCAGGATCCATGTGTTCCCTGCGTGTTCTACTGATAATAATGGTCATGCTGCCCGGTGAGTCTGAGCTCAGATCCTCAGTGTGTGTTTCATGGGTTATTTTCACTCAGATTTCTCACACATTCGATATGTTGTTACAGGAACCAATGGCCAAAGTTCAGTTTCCAAGGAGCCGCCTGAATTAACGGTTCAGGAAGGAGAGACGGTAATTTTGAACTGCAGTTACAAAGCAAAATACGCTGACCAAACTCTATTCTGGTACATCCTGTATCCCGGAGAAGCTCCGAGATATTTATTGAAAGGTTACGGCAAGGGGAAGGGGGATAAGTCTCCCGATTTTTCGGACCAGCTTTCTGCTAATTTGGACAGAGACAAGATAACAGCTTCATTAAATATGACCGGGGTCCATGTCTCTGACTCTGCCGTGTATCTGTAACAGTGTGCGCTGAACCGCAGTTACAGAGACGCAGTTAGTCCGTACAAAAACCAGCAAAGGCATTCTCACCTCCTCTCACTGAATCCGATCTCTGAGCTGGATTGTGAACTGTTAATATAAACAAAATCATATCATTAAAACCAGTTAAACCGAATGATCACGTTTTTTGTGCTGAATGTCTGTCAGTGTATGTAAAATCCCTCTTTATAGTAGTTTCTCTGGTTTACGAGCAAATCTGAATGGGAGACACTGGTGCTGTTATTGCAACATGAAATAAAACTCATCAGAGTCATATCTCAAAAATCATCTCAGTCAAAAATTATACATTCGCTTTAATGCACTCTATGTGTCAAAGAGAGCGATGATTGTACAGTCGTTTGATTTCTTGAAGGCAGTTGATAGATTTGTGGATATTCAGGGAAATAACGGATATCGAGGTAGTCATAGAGTCATAGAGGTTTACAGCATGGAAACAGACCCTTCGGCCCAACTTGTCCATGCCACCCTTGAATCCTTGTCATTTCTTTTATTTGTTTTTAATATCCCAGGCCTTTCTGTAAAACCATGCTCGTGTTACATAATTTGAAACCACAGCAACACTGATACAATTCGAACTCTTAATGAGGTTATCTCCACACATAGAAAGGATGTAAATTTGATTCCAGCTCACACATATCTGATATACCGATGGACTTATTGGGACAGAGACGGTCAGAAACAGAGCAATGGGGGCGAGACAAACAGAGGCGGAATAACAGAGCGAGATCGACAGGCCACAAACGCAGAGAGAGCCGGAGAACCCTCGAAAGACAGGGAGAAAGAGAAACTCAGAACTTATTAGTCGAGCGAACGCTGATTGATGCCCGACGATCATCAATCCTGAGAAAGCGGCCAATCCTGTCGCTGGGAAACGCCCCATAATTTCTGAGTAAATTACGTTCCCGCTGATGTGAATTTCCGCTTGAATATCAGAACAGAAATGTCAACACATTTCAAATACTGCTTCATTTCTGCCGAACCCGAAACCAGACACCATGTGCTCCTTACTTTGTTTGCTGATAATAATGGTCTTGCTGCCCGGTGAGTCAATAAACTCTGACAAAGTGTCATCCTGACTTGAAACTTTATCTCTGTTCGCCTCTCACAGATGTTGTCAGATCTACTGAAAATTTCGAGCATTTTCTTTTTTGAGTCAATGTTTAAATGATCAGTGTCTGTCCCATGGGCTCTCTTCCCTCCCAGATACTGAATAACTTCTGTGTTTTGTTACAGGGGCAAATGCTGAAGATTCAGTGTTTCAAGATCGATCTGAATTATCGGTTCTGGAAGGACAGAACATAACACTGGACTGTAAATACTCGACAGCTGCTTTTCAAGCTGTGTTCTGGTACATCCAGTATCCCGGGCAAGCTCTGAGATATTTGATGAAGATATATAGCTCGGGCAATACCGATAAGTCTCCGGATTTCTCAGATAGATTCTCGGCTGCTTTGCACAAAGGAAACAATACTGTTCCTTTAAATATCGCCAGAGCTGTTCTGTCCGACAGCGCCGTGTATTTCTGTGCCATGAAGCCCACACTGGGACAGATGAAGCGAACACCGCACAAAAACCCCAGACTGGGAGTTCCGGTTAGTGATCAGCAGAGGGCGCTCCCGCACAGGATCACAAACAAAATATCAAAACAAAACACAACACTCAACACGAACATCTGAGCCACAGTTGAATTTTTAACTTGCAACTATACTAAAAATACATTCACAGTTCCTTAACTCACGCTTCAACCTTTGATGACATTTTCTTGCCTGTGTGAATTATTGTGCAGCACTTTCCCCATCTTCACTCTCCTTTTCAAGGTCTCTTTGATCAACGGGTCTATTTGATCAGAGTATTTTGCTGCCTAAGGGACAGTTTATATTGGCATATACATTTCGCAAGGTTGTCATTGTGCTATTTAAAACAATCACTGAGAACAGGTTGCCATCAATGTTCATTCTCATTTTGAATGTCTGTCAAATGTTTTCTGACACAATTCACAACCCAGTGTTTCTCTGTTACAATAATCAGACCAGCGACTTCATTCCCACCCCTGGCCCCCAACAATATAGCGATTTTCCTCACAAGCACACTGATTATATCTCAGCTTGGGTTATTTCTGCTCACTGAAAGCCAGGTCTCCAGCTATAGGGCTAAAAACACCACTGCGACACGTTTTTTTTTCTTTCAAAAATATACTTTATTCACAAAAAAAAACTCTCCAATAAAACATTGCAAAATAGCACTGTAAGGCAGCAGTAACCACTGTGCCACTGTGTTCAGTAAACCTTTTTCATTCGACAAACTTCTTTTTAAATTTACTGTCCAGAGAATTCTGCCTTTACCACAAAGAGGTCAGGGAACAGATAGAGAGAAACCATTTGTGTCCAGAACATTGTGAACATCCTTTTACTCTGGTTGTCTTTGATCCTCAAGTCTTTTTCTGTTTGTTTTAATCATGTTCTGTTTCATTAATAAACTTTTATCAGTAAAAATATTTGATTTTTCTGGACTTTTCCTGATGAGATTGATGCACTTTCGGGAAAGTGGGTGAGAGGGGTTGGCAGGCTCTTTAACAGAAAGTGAGTCCCTCTAAGGTAATTGACAAAGGAGCCAGAGGGGGAGATGAGATTTTATTTTATTTTTTGACGCAGTGAGTTGTTCTGATCTGCCTGAAAGCAGATTCAATAGAATCGTTCCAAAGGGTAAAGACTTGAAAGGAAAGAATTTGCAGGGCTGTGGGGAAAGAACAGAGCAGTTGGATGAATCAGAGAGTCCTTTCAAAGAGATAGCAGAACATGATGGGCTGAATGGACTCCTCCTGGAGCCTGGCAATCTCAGCCTCCTGCTTTTGTGCAGGTTAAAAGGGACAGATTTCATTGCAGCCTCTTCCCTGTATCTGTATTTAAAGAGACAGGTTTCTCTTTAGTTCTGAGTGACCGATATAATTGGTTGGAGGCCCATTTCCCAGTCAGTCCTCCAGCACCTTCCTGTCTCTCTATTAGTGCGTCGCCCATGGCAGTTTCCCAACTGGGGCGCAGGCCCCATTATTCTCAGCTAAATTCAGCCCTCAGCTCCGTCGCCTGGCTGTCATTAACACGAGCAATGGAGAGACAGAAAGGTGCCACAGGCTCAAATGGGAAGTCGAAACGTGTGGCTTTAAATGAACTGTTAGCATCTCTGACGATCAACAATTTTTAAAAATGAATTCTGAACCCAGTAAACAAATTAAAGAATCACATGACAAAACTTCAAGTTTTCTGATGTTTATTCCAACAAACTGGAGGCAACAATGATTAAACACTTTTTTATAGGGAACATAGCCCTGAAACTGTAAAATTAAACTTTGCCCTTTTACTCTTAACACCATTAAATATCCACTCAATGGATATATTTTATTTTGCCTTGGAATGTTGACACTCCTTCTCCAAAAACCAGCCCAAAGTGATTCTTTCCTCCCCAAGGGTTTATTTCCATTGTTTTCCTTTTCCAGTCTGGCAACCTTTAATCCCAGAACTGTCCTTCACAGTGATGGTTCTCCTGGACATTTTCCCACTAACACAAGCAAGGCGAATCTTCTAGCCTTGGTTCACAATTCTCAGGAATTTGTGACCAACATTCGACATCGGAGCAGAAGTCGGCCATTTGGCCCTTTGAGTCTGCTCCCCCATTTATTTACATCATGGCTGATCTATTTGTGTAGATTTCCACATTCCCGTTCTACACCCGATATTTTTGATTCCCTTATCCAACAAGAATTGGTATAAAGGCAAAATTCTGCTGTTGTTGGAATCTGAAACAAAAACAGAAAATGCTGGACAATCTCAGCAAGTCTGACAGCATCTGTAGAGAGAGAATGGAGGCAACATTTTGAGTCAGGATTACTCTTTGTCAGAGGTGAAGGCAAGGAAAATCGGAAAAAATTGGGAAGCAATCTATTAAACCTCCTCTGAACCACTTTCAATGCATTTGTATCATTTCTTAAATAGGAGACAAAGCTGCACCGAGTGTTCAAGATGCAGTCTCAGCAACGCCCTGTATAACTGAAGCAGTGATGTGGAGATGCCGGCGTTGGACTGGGGTAAGCACAGTAAGAAGTCTCACAACACCAGGTTAAAGTCCAACAGGTTTATTTGGTAGCAAATACCATAAGCTTTCGGTAACAGAATCTCCATGACCCAGATCGGAAAAACATGTTCGAACGGAAACAGTTCAGACCGACTGAATCCGTAAGATTCAGTTCAAAAACAAGTTTGTAAAATTAAAGTAAATATGAAATCCGTTTGGTCCATAATTACCTGTCAGGAAGGTTCCCCGCACAATCCAGATGCTGAGTAGCAGCATCGTTGTTGTCTGCTCTGTAAAAGGGGAGTTGGATATTTGAAGACACCCTTTCCAAACCTCACCCTGTATATGTTGCTGCCGTGTCTCGGGATGCTCTCACTGCATTTCCCTGTGTCCGCGGGGGTGCTGTGGGGTTGGCAGCTGGTGAACTGGCTGCAAGTGAATGGATTCACCCCGAGCTGGGTTCACTCAGTGTTCTGATAGGGCGAGTGGTTCCCTAGTTAGACACGTGGGAAGAGATTTGTAACCGGAAACATGGGGTCACTGATGGGGTTTATTTATTCCGGCTTCAATTCTTCATCTCCGATTCCAGTAGAATCGATGCCAGTGAATGTGGCCTTGGTTATACGATTCGCCAGGACTCTGGTCCCAGCACGATTCAGACGAAGACCGTCCCATCTGAACAGGTCCCATCTTCCCCAATACTGGTGCCAATGTCCCATGAATTCAAACCCATTCCTCCCACATCAATCTTTGAGCCACCCATTTACCTCCTTAATCTTATTGACCCTGCGCCAATTTGCTTGTGGCTCAGGTAGTAATCCAGAGATTACCACCTTGTTGGTTCTGCTTTTTAATTTGGCTCCTAGCTTTTCATACTCCCTCTGCAGAACCTCTGTTCCTGTTCTGCCTATGTCGTTGGCACCTACCTGGACCACTACAACTGGATTCTTACCCTCCCACTCCAAGTTCCTCTGCAGCCCAGATGAGATATCCTGGACCCGAGAACCAGGCAGGCAACACAACCTTCGGGATTCTCGATCCTGGTCACAAAGAACAGTGTCAATGCCCCTAACTACACTATCCCCAATTACCACTACATTTCTTTTTTCTTCTTCCACCTGAACGGCTCCCTGTACCAACGTGCCGGGGGCAGTTTGCTCATCCTCCTTGCAGTCCCCGTTCCCTTCCACACTGGGAGCAAGAATCTCAAACCTGTTGTACAGATTCAGGGACTGAGGCTCTTGCAACTCTACCTTCTGGATCCCAATTCCTGCCTCACTCGCAGCCACACCCTCTTGTCCCTGACCCCCGGCTGAATTAGTTAGTCTAAGGGGTGTGACTGCCTCCTGAAACACAGCGTCCAAGCAACTCTCCCCCTCCCTGATATGTCGCAGTGTCTGAAGCTCAGACTCCAGCACATCAACCCTGAGCCGGAGTACCTCAAGCAACCAACACTTACTGCAGACATGCTCACTGGGAACCACAGTGGGGTCCACCAGCTCCCACATCATGCAGAAACAACACATTATTTCCCAAGAGGAAGTAAAGTTTTGCCCCCTCTCGTCGGGAATGAGAAGTTCCTCCTGAATACACTCAACAAATTTCGCTCCATCCAACCCTCTAATACGATGGCTGTCCCAGTCAACCTCTCACACAGTTTCACCTCAAATGCCCAAAGCGAGAATCATGCCCCTAGACCAATGAGCCTACGCAACCGGCGCTTTCACCGAAATATAACTGGTTTGCTTGTATCCAAAGCAGCTCAGAAATCCTTGGTAAAAGCCCGAAATTGTTGAACAAACGCAGCACGTTCGTATTTTGCTAACTCGACTGTTTGGAACTGGGCGCTGTCGTGTATAAAATACAGATGTTACCCGCTACACTACACAAAGAATGTCGAGCGCCAAACTGAATGAACGTGAATATTTTCTTATGAGTCCACCTCCTCCAAAGACAACCTTTTCCCAGATATGGGTCACTGAGATTCTGTCACTCAGCCGCTGTCCTCAGCAGTAAAGTAAGAAGTCTCACAACACCAGGTTAAAGTAAGAAGTCTCACAACGCCGGCATCTCCACATCATCTCAGCAGTAAAGACAGAAGGAGAAGCGGTGACTTTACAATGTATCTATAATATTAAATGTTACTCTCTGAAAAGGGGAAAATTCTCAACATGTCAGCGGAGTCGCCTTTGTACCTTCTTGTTTGTAAGGAAAATAAACCAAATTAATCTGTTGATCCCTGGCATTATTCTGATTTATAACCATAAGCCTTTAAGACGATAAGATATAGGAATAGCATTAGACCATTCGACCCATCGAGTCTTCTCCGCCATTCAATTGTGGCTGCTAAGTTTCTCATCCCCGTTCTCCCGCCTTTTCCCGGAAACTTTGATCCCCTTACAAATCAAAAACATATCTACTCAATGACCTGACCTCCACACCCTTCTGTGGCAATGAATTCCATCGATTCACCACCCACTGGCTGAAGAAATTCCTCCTCATCTCTACTTTAAAGAATCGTCCCTTTACTCTGAGGCTGTGCCCTTGGATCCTCGTCTCTCTTACATGGAAATATCTCCCCTAGCACCGCACTTTTCCCAAAGTCTTGGAATGCTCTGGACTTCGGTGTACCCGGGATTTGAACAGAGAATTCCAGCAATGATGCCCGCATCATTTTACGATGTAAGTAGGAAACGTAACAAGGACTTTCTACAGAGCACCCATTCGGATTCCTGGGCAGCATTTGCGCCTTGGTGTGTGTTGGAGTAAACCCTGAATCGACTCAACAGCCAAATGCGAACTTGCATTAAACAACATTTGTCAGCAGAGGGCGCCAATCTCGAGCCCGGTTTTGGAGTGGGGAGGGATGCCGGGGGGAGGGGGGGGGCGGTGCTACAATCTCACGTGACATTATCACTGGAGCCTGTATGGATGGTAGGCTGCTGAGGTCACAATAGACTCCACTTCCCCTCCCCACACTCACACCCACACAGACAAACTGACCCACACTCACTCACACACTGCAATCAGCGGAGCAGAGCCTGGGTTCCCGCTCCCTTCCTCACTCTCTGACTCCTCCATTCTCATTCACTGGAATAAATCCACTCGGACATGTTTCTGATCATTCTGCTGGCGCTCTTGCACAGTAAGTACCGGACAACGTTCATCAAACCACGGAAACATATTTATACACAAAGATGCCAATTTAATTAACCATCAAAAATATCCATGTGAGGTGTAGATGGGAGGTTCCACAAACTATAAATTGACATGAACTCTTGATATTCAATTCCTCTACCTTTACAGGCGGACTGTGCGCAGATCCAGTAACTCAGTCACCGGTGGCAATAACAGCATCAGACGGGGATTCGGTGCAGTTGGATTGTAACTATACAGACAAGGGTATGAGCTACATGCAATGGTATCAGCAGAAACCGGCACAGCCACTGAGATGGATTATTACCACAACATTAGTAGTGAAGGAAAATAAAGTTTTAGGACGATATCTGGCGGCTGCTGACAAGTCCACACAGAGCGGCTCCCTCAATATAAGCGCCCTCAGTTTGGAGGACGGGGCGGTCTATTACTGTGCAGTGAGGCACAGTGTTGGGTTACAGCGAAAACCCTGTACAAAAACCTCAGCGAGTATTTACAACTCCATGAAGATGTTTTGATCACGAGTTCACGAAGGCGGCGATTCTATTTACCAGACAATTTGACCTTGTTCAAATCATCATAGAAGCACTTTGGTAAATCTCGAGATTAAACCCCAGGCCGCGAATTATATAGTAAGCAGATACCAGGAGTATCGAGCTATCAGCTGAAGGATGCGCTCAGAAGTGGAGGTAATATAGCAGAAAATTACCGGCTGTTCATCCAGAATTGTTAACTCAGCTGAGCCCACGGACACCGACTCCTCGGCATTCGTTCCTATAACTCAATGCAGAATGGATCAAAGTCTGCTGAAGTTCATAACAAATGAGATGTAGAATAACCTCCACACAGACTCACTTAGCAACACGACTATTGTTATAAATCCGGGACACAGAGACTCACCTCGCAGCACGAAGATAGTCTATTCCCACAGCTGACATTGGTGTATTGTGTGGTGGTGAACTGCCTTCTTGTGGTACCTGAGGTGCAGGTCCACACACTGTGCTGTTAGTGAGGGAGTTCTAGTGATTTGACCCAGTGACCGTGAAGGAACATCGATATATTTCCATGTAGGGATGTAGAATAACTTGGAAGGGAACCTCGAGGTTGTGGTGTTCCCATGTGCCCGCTGCCCTTCTTCTCCTAGATGGCAGTGCTCGTGTGTTTGGATTGTGCTGCCTAAAAAAAAAACCTTGGTGAGTTGCTGCAGTGTATCCTGCAGATGGTGCACGCGGCTGTCACTGTTCGTCTGTGGTGGCAGGAATGAATGTTCATGCAATGGGTAGCAATCATGCGGGCTGATTTGTCCTGCATTCTGTCGAGCCTCTCGAGTGTGGTTGCAGCTACACTCATCCAAGCAAGTAGAGGGTATTCCATCTCACCCCTGAATTGTACCTTGTAGATGGTGGACAGGCTTTGGGGAGTCAGGAGGTGAGTTACTCGCCACAGGATTCCTAACCTTTGATCAGCTCTGGAAGCCACTGTATTTATATTCCTGGGTCCAGTTCAGTTTTCTGTGAACTCCCAGGATGTTGATGGGGTGGGGGTTTAATGTCTATTAAGTCCCATCTTATGTGTACCCATATACAGATGGGTACACATAAAATGGTTGCCTGGCACACAAACAGTCACCTGGGAAAGAGAAATTAAAGTCAAATCGGTTCTCTAGTGTCGTCCCTCTATTCTGGGGTTGTGTGCCGTGTGCTAGATTCTCCTACTAATGGAAATATCTTCTCCACATCCACTCTGTCCAGGATTTTCAGTCTGCTGTATTTTTCAATGACATTCCCCCCTCATCTCTCTAAACTCCATCGAATGCAGATCCAAAGTCCTCAGCTGTCTGCGGTTTTATTTGATCGGCCTCACACGCTCAGATTGAATGTTATTTATTGTGACGGTTTCTCAAGAACACTAATCTCATTGTGCGTGACCTGGTGACGCTGAATTCTTTGTCCTCCGCGGTAGATTTCAGGGGGTTGCGATTGTAAATAAAACAATACACGATTTGTACAACAGTGGATTTAGATGTTGATCCCGTGAGGGGAATAAATGCAGCAACACAGAAAGCTTCAAGCTAAGGAATGAAGATAAACAAAGAACAAAGAACACAGAACAGTACAGCACAGGAAACAGGCCCTTCGGCCCTCCAAGCCTGTGCCGCTCATTGGTCCAACTAGACGAATGGAAAGACAGTGGGTGAATTCGAGACCGTGATAGAAGTCAAGGCACAGATTAGGAGGGACAGATGGAGTTACAGGGATATAAACACGAGGAAAGGGAATGAGAGAAATGTGCGCGAGGCAAGGAGATAAATAGAGGGACAGACAGTAAGATAAATGAGGGAGAGACGGAGACAGGAAGGGAAATAGATGAAGGTTCGGTGAAGGAACTGTGAAGGGAGCAGTTGCAGATTTATGGAGACAGTACAGACGAAAACATAAAGAGAGAACAAAGATGTGCGGGTTCGGTTGATTGGCCACGCTAAAAATTGCCCTCAGTGTCCTTAGATGTGTAGGTTAGAGGGATTAGTGGGTAAATGTGTAGGGATATGGGGGTAGAGCCTGGGTGGGATTGTGGTCGGTGCAGACTCGATGGGCCGAATGGCCTCTTTCTGCACTGTAGGGTTTCTCTGATTTCTCCATCTGTCCCTCCTAATCTGTGCCTTGACTTCTATCACGGCCTCGGCCTCGAATTCACCCACTGTCTTTCCATTCGTTCATCTTCATTCCTTAACACAACATAATATAACATAGTACATGATACCGACAGGGTTATTTCCGAGAGCTTCTGGATGCCCGAGGAAACCAGACCAGCAGCAGAACCGCCGAGTAAAGCTTCCCGGACCCGCTGCAGTAAACACACAAACATGGTGAGGCACCGCCATCTGGCGGCAATCTGAGGTAACTGGTCATTTCCTGCAAAATCATCGAATTCTCAAATTACAGAAGGTCGTTACTACTGGTGATTATGTTGCATTATTCTTGTTCATCCTTTTACTATTCCAATGCAATTGAACACAGTTGAACGTATACATGAGAGATAATAACATCGTTATTTTAATTGCTGGCGATTCGCTTTATTCAATAAATAGTGGTTATAAAACTCATTCTAAACAATATGAAGCCCTCAAGATTCCGATAAGATGCCTTTCCTAAAATAACAACACAAGATGTAAATATGACCCTGGATTCACATTCATTTCCTATATTCTTTAGTTATTTACATTTAAATATTTCCATCATAATTTACCTCGCAACTTCTGGTTATTAACGTTTTCTACATTTGTTGCACCAAAAGAATGAGTAACTTAGTGGATTCATTGAAATAGGAGAGTGAGGGAAATCGGATTGTCTGAACTCTGAATTTTAGGGAGAAGGGGAGAAAGATAAGAATGTAGAGCCAGTGCGAAGACAGAGACGGTCAGAAGCAGAGCAATGGGGGCGAGACAAACAGAGGCGGAATAACAGAGCGAGATAGACAGGCTCCAAACGAAGAGAGAGCCAGAGAACCCTCGAAAGACAGGGAGAAAGAGAAACTCAGAACTTATTAGTCGAGCGAACGCTGATTGATGCCCGACGACCATCAATCCTGAGAAAGCGGCCAATCCTGTCGCTGGGAAACGCCCCATAATTTCTGAGTAAATTACGTTCCCGCTGATGTGAATTTCCGCTTGAATATTAGAACAGAAATGTCAACACATTTCAAATACTGCTTCATTTCTGCCGAACCCGAAACCAGACACCATGTGCTCCTTACTTTGTTTGCTGATAATAATGGTCTTGCTGCCCGGTGAGTCAATAAACTCTGACAAAGTGTCATCCTGACTTGAAACATTATCTCTGTTCGCCTCTCACAGATGTTGTCAGATCTACTGAAAATTTCGAGCATTTTCTTTTTTTGAGTCAATGTTTAAATGATCAGTGTCTGTCCCATGGGCTCTCTTCCCTCCCAGATATTGAATAACTTCTGTGTTTTGTTACAGGGGCAAAGGCTGAAGATTCAGTGTTTCAAGGTCGATCTGAATTATCGGTTCTGGAAGGACAGAACATAACACTGGACTGTAAATACTCAACAGCTACTTCTGAAACTATGTTCTGGTACATCCAGTATCCCGGGCAAGCTCTGAGATATTTGATGAAGATATATAGCTCGGGCAATACCGATAAGTCTCCGGATTTCTCAGATAGATTCTCGGCTGCTTTGCACAAAGGAAACAATACTGTTCCTTTAAATATCGCCAGAGCTGTTCTGTCCGACAACGCCGTGTATTTCTGTGCCATGGAGCCCACACTGGTACAGATGTAGCGAACCCCGCACAAAAACCCCAGACTGGGAGTTCCGGTTAGTGATCAGCAGAGGGCGCTCCCACACTGATAAACAGAAATAATTATTTTGTCTCGACAGTGATAGTCACAGGGTCATAAACAAAATATCAAAACAAAACACAACACTCAACACGAACGGCTGAGCCACAGTTGAATTTTTAACTTGCTACTATACTAAAAATACATTTACAGTTCCTTAACTCACGCTTCAACCTTTGATGACATTTTCTTGCCTGTGTGAATTATTGTGCAGCACTTTCCCCATCTTCACTCTCCTTTTCAAGGTCTCTTTGATCAAAGGGTCTATTTGATCAGAGTATTTTGCTGCCTAAGGGACAGCTTATATTGGCATATACATTTCGCAAGGTTATCATTGTGCTATTTAAAACAATCCCTGAGAACAGGTTGCCATCAATGTTCATTCTCATTTTGAATGTCTGTCAAATGTTTTCTGACACAATTCACAACCCAGTGTTTCTCTGTTTCAATAATCAGACCAGCGACTTCATTCCCACCCCTGGCCCCAACAATATAGCGATTTTCCTCACAAGCACACTGATTATATCTCAGCTTGGGTTATTTCTGCTCACTGGAAGCCAGGTCTCCAGCTTCAGGGCTAAAAACACCACTGCGACACATGTTTTTTTTATTTCAAAAATATACTTTATTCACAAAAAAAAACTCTCCAATAAAACATTGCAAAATGACAGATCCAAAGGTCATAAACAGTGCAAAAAAGAATCATTTTTACAGTACAATACAGTGCTTATTTACAAAAACATTACATTTTGTTACATTTCATTTCTTAAAACTATATACATGTGTCAGAGTTTACTGTGTGCCGTTATTTTTCAGGTTGGCACACAGTTACTCAGGCCGAGGGTATTCTGCAGTTACCCGGCCCTCGGTCTGCCTCGGTTGAGACGGGGTGGGGAGGGGGAACTTCAGATAGGCAATTGTGGAATAAACACATTTAAAGTAATTTCCCAACCGTGATTTCAACCTAAAGTTTAAACACACTCCGATATGATTGATTCGGGTTTGAACATGTATTTCAGATCTGAGTCATGGAAATTATGTCACTTACTTATTGTCCTCAAATGATGAGACAGAAAAAGAAGTAGTTTTTTTTACAAGTTTCAACTATGACATTGCAAGGATTGTCTTTGTTTTATTCTGGAACTCACTGATCAATATCAGCTTTATGATATTGAACTGCGCTCGCAGGGAGTCTTACTCATGTTTGCAGACAATCGTGAAACAAACAACAGCAACAGCACCGGTCAGGCAGCCAAACCTCTCCATCTCCAGCTGGAGAAATTGGACTCTGAAGAGTTGATCAGAATAAGGACTCACTTACGGAATTTATGATGGAAACCAATCCAACCCCGCACTTTGCATTGTGTTCGGGAGCTCCTGTCTGTCGGATTGTAAAATAGTAATTGCTTAGCGTTGCAAAGCCAATGCAGAGAGCGGACTGGCCAAGCCAGAATCCATCTCCTCATTGCCCCCAAAACCAATTCAAATTGAATCTAATTCATGGTCCTCGCAAAAAATCCAAGCTGACATGAAAGAGCATCGCACCTGATCTTGGACTCGATTTGATGCTTGATTCGAGCCCAAAGACCGAGGTGCCTGCTTTCTGTTTTAGTTATATCCAATCAAAAACCAGGGGAACTGGATTAATTGTTAGATTACACAGTGATATGTCACAGAGCAGTAATCCAGGGGAACTGGATTAATTGTTGGATTACACAGTGATATGTTACAGAGCAGTAATCCAGGGGAACTGGATTAATTGTTAGATTACACAGTGATATGTTACAGAGCAGTAATCCAGGGGAACTGGATTAATTGTTAGATTACACAGTGATATGTTACAGAGCAGTAATCCAGGGGAACTGGATTAATTGTGAGATTACACAGTGATATGTCACAGAGCAGTAATCCAGGGGAACTGGATTAATTGTTAGATTACACAGTGATATGTTACAGAGCAGTAATCCAGGGGAACTGGAGTAATTGTTAGATTACACAGTGATATGTCACAGAGCAGAAATGGATGTTAAGTTTGCTGATGACACAACGATAGATTGGAAAATAAATGGTGATGAGGATGTAAGGGGACGATGAAGGGACATAAGTAGTTCAGTGAATTGGCAAAGCTTCGCCAAATTGT